>NC_134896.1:28770321-28780321 GCF_041734735.1 Babylonia areolata
TTCCTTTGTCTTGGAACATTCCTCCTCCTGTTTCCTTTGTCCTTTTTATTTTCTTTATTTCATTCCGTCTTCTCTTCTTTTTTTTTTTTTTTTTTTTTTTTTTTTTGTTTCCTTCCTTCCTTCCTCCCTTCCTTCCTTCCTTCCTTATCTCCTGTCATACTTCCTGTTATCTTTCTTTTCTTTCTACTTTTTCTTACTTTCTTTCTTTCCTTCCTTTCTTCCTTCCTTCTTACCTGTCATACCTCCTTTTATCTTTCTTTCTTTCTTTTCTGTTTTCTCTTTCTGTCTTTCTTCTTTCCTTCCTTCCTTCCTTTCCTTTCTTCCTTCCCCCCTCCCTTCCTTCCTTCTTTCGTTCTTTCTTTCCACTCAGAAATGTCCACGAATTCTACAATGATGAATCACCTTGGATGATGCAATCATTTGTGTGTAGCTGTTTTTTCTCTCCAATAATCGGGTGTGTCCACAATTTTCGAAACCGACATCAAAACTAATTCATTGTAATGAATCAATATTTCTTCTCTGTTTAGTTAGAGAGGGTTTTTTGTTTTTGTTTTTTCCTTTTTTTTTCTTTTTTTTGGTTTTGTTTGTCAATTGAAAAATGTTCGGTAGTTATCGATTTGCCTGCTCGTTTCCTTTTTGTTTGCTTGCACTCAAGCCGGCAAATAAACTGTTCGATCATAATCTGACATCTCCTTCTCTCTTGTGGGTTCCTCTGGTAATCGCGTTGCCCCTAAGCGATAGTCTCGTTGTGCAGACTGTTTCATCGTTTCTAATCTATTTAGATATGCATTTTACTTCTTTCTTCCCTTTTACTCCGTCCTCTTTCACACCCCTCCCCTCACCCCTCACCCCTCACCCCCCCCCCCCCCAACCCTAAAACAATCACTGGCATAATCTCGTAACTTTTTTCTCTGAACATTAGCCAGTCGTACTTCGTGGTGAAGTAGGTTAGTGTCGTAGAATGATGACTGCAGAGGACGCAAGTTCGAACCCCATCTGAGGGAAGGGATTTTCGGTCCGTGGTCAAGGCTGAGAATTCTATGGGCTTAAATCAATGGTAGGACATGGGACCACGCAGTCGAGGGTCATCCATTTCACGGATGTGTTAGTCATCTTCTTATTTCCAGGACCAGGACCGCATGTGTCTGCATCTCTCGGGCCTGGTCGCCGACGAGATTTGGTCCGAAAGGAAGTGTAGGGTCCAGTGTGTTGAGTTGCCTCACTGCAGCACCGTCGACAGCGTCTCCAGCATCGTCAAATAAAGATAAATATAAAGTCTGAATTTCAAAGGCAACTGAAATCTCTCTCTCTGTGTCTCTGTCTCTCTCTGTGTCTTTCTGTGTCTCTCTCTATCGCTTTCACTCACACACACACACACACACACACACACACACACACACACACACACACACACACACACACACGCACACACACACGCATGCATGAGCGTGCGCACACACACACACACACACACACACACACACACCAAATACTCTAATCTCTGAACATTATGCATTATTTTCAATGTGCATTTCTTTCTCTTGGCGTCCTTTTCTCCGTTTTTTTTTTTTTGTTGTTGTTTGTTTGTTTGTTTTTTTTTGTTTTTGTTTTTTTTTCTCCTCATTCTATCCTTCCTTTCTTCCTCATCAAACCTTCAGTATCATTATTACACTGTCGTCTTCTTTTTCAGTCAGCACACGTGTATGTGTATACATGTGTGTGTGTGGGGGAGGGGGGTTGGGGGGAAGGGGGGGCTGGGAGTAGAGGTGGGTGGGTGGTGGGAGGCGATGGGGTCGTGTGTGTGTGTGTGTGTGTGTGTGTGTGTGTGTGTGTGTGAGAGAGAGAGAGAGAGAGAGAGAGAGAGAGAGAGAACTCAGAAATATTTTACCGCAAGGTGTTTGCAAAGGAGGTACATTCAACTAAACACACAAAATACCGAAAATAATGGGGGGGAAGGGACCAATGTCATGGACACAACATTTCACAACAGAAATGGTATACAAAGATTTTTTTTTTTAGCTCGTAACATTTCCTGAAGTAACTTTAAGGTTTTTGAAAAATTATACATCATGTCATTTCTTCTTCTTCGAGAGAGAGAGAGAGAGAGAGAGAGAGAGAGAGAGAGAGACAGAGAGACACAGAGAGACACAGAGAGAGAGACACAGAGAGAGAGAGAGAGAGACACAGAGAGAGACACAGAGAGAGACAGAGTTTGCGAGCGTACCGTAATGTGTAGATGTGTGCGTACGTCTGTCTGATGTGAGTAAACAGAAATATCAACTTTGTGTGTGTGTGGGGGGGGGGGGGGGGGGGGGGGGGGGGGGGGGGGCGTGTGTGTGTGTGTCTGTCTGTCTGTTCGTCTGTGTGTGTGTGTGTGTGTGTGTGTGTGTGTGTGTGTGTGTGTGTGTGTGTGTGTGTGTGTGTGTGTGTGTGTGTGTGTGTGTGTGTGTGTGTGTCTGTCTGTCTGTCTGTCTGTCTCTGCCTTTCTCTCTGTCTGTCCCCGTCTCTCTCTCTCTCTCTCTCTCTCTCTCTCTCTCTCTCTCTCTCTCTCTCTCTCTCCCTTATGATGCTGTATGTGTGCATGTATTTACAAAATGTTCCTCCTATGTTTTCTTGCATACCTGTAGGCTGATTTATAGATTCTCATTCAAAAGGACGGGAAGAGATGAAACATGCCATTGTATGCCTAATCCTTCGCCCTCAACATTTTTCACTTCGATTTTCTCTCCCCCCCCCCCCCCCAACCCCCACCACCCCCTTCTCTGTCTCTGCCTCTGTCTCTCTGTGTCTCTCTTTCTCTCTCTCTCCCCCCCCCCCTCTCTCTCTCTCTCTCTCTTACGACGCTGTATGTATGTATTATAAAATAGTTTTCCTCCTATTTTTTTTCCGTGCATACCCACAGGCTAATTTATAGATTCTCATTTTAGAGTGTAGGATGAAGAAACGGCTCATTGTGTGTTTAATCCTTTTCGATCAGCATGTTTCATTTCCATTTCTCTCTGCGTCTCTCTGTCTCTATCTCTGTCTCTGTCTCTCTCTCATTTTCTGGCTACCTTCCTTGTCGATTTTCGATCTGTGTGTGTGTGTGTGTGTGTGTGTGTGTGTGTGTGTGTGTGTGTGTGTTCTTTCTCTCTACCTATCTACCCACCTACTTATCTCTGTCTCTCTCTCTCTCTCTCTCTCTCTCTCTCTCTCTCTATATATATATATATATATATATATATATATATATATCCCGTATTCTGTGATCCTCTGTTCCTTTCTACCTATCCCTGTCTCTCTATCTCACTCTGTCTTTCTTTCTCCTGCCCTCCCTCCCTCCCTCCCCTCCCTTCCACCCTTCCCTCATTCCTCGACCCCCCCACCTTCTCCCTCTCCCCCTCCTCAACCATCTTGCCAATCCCGATGCACAACAGGAAAGAACAATATCGATAAAACACAAACAACAACAAAAACAGTTCTTCTTCTTCTTCCCTTGAGCACGGGAATCTAATGTTCCACAACACACACACACACACACACACAAACACACACATACACACACACACACAGTGACACACACGCTGACACACACGGTCACACGCACAAACAAACACACACACACACCACCACCACCACCACCACAACAACAAAACCAACTACTACTACTACAACAAAACAAAACAACACACACACACACACACACACACACACACACACAACCACCATCACCAGAACAACAAGAACAACACAAGGCAAACACACTCACACACACACACACACACACACACACACACACACACACACACCCCACCACCACCACCACCACCACCACTTCAACAACACAACACACACACCACCACTACCACCACCACCACAACAACAGCAACAACAACACAACGCAACGCAACGCAACGCAACACAACACAACACAACACAACACACACACACACACACACACACACACACACACACACTAAACGTAGAAGCTCCCTTCCCATCCCATCACCACAACTCTGAAACCAACTTCCAAGATAACCACACCACCCTTGCCCACCCCCACCCCTCCACCCAACCAACCCGCACCTCCCCCTCCCCCCCCCCCCCGCACCCCCCACCCCACCCCCTGCCTCCTCCCCTACCCCTCCCACTACCACACCCCACATCCCCTTCATCTCCTTCTCCGGTACCTCCATTGTGTTATAATATGATGCCATCATCCCCACCCATACCCCTCCCCATACCCCCTCTCCTCCCCAACCCACCCTTTTGTACCCACTGACCCAGGGCTAGTGAAGAGAAGATGGATGGTCCCTTGCCCCTTGGGGCGGCAAGGGAGATGGGGTGGAGGGGTGTGGTGGATGTGGTGGGGGGGAGGGAGCTAGTCTTGTCTTCAACAGTTCCTTCAGGAGGTTTTTTTTTGTTTTGTTTTTTTGTGCTTTTCATGTCTATACACACACACACACACACACACACACACACGAACGCACGCGCGCGCGTGCGCACACACACACACACAGGCGCCCGCACACACACACACACACACACACACACACACCGTCCTTTTTTCGCTTTTTGTTTTTGAGTGGAAAGAAAAGAAAAGATCGACAAAAACAAAAAGCAAAAAAAGGACGGTATGTGTGTGTGTGTGTGTGTGTGTGTGTGTGTGTGTGTGTGTGTGTGTGTGCGGGCGCTTCCTTGCTTACTTCCTCCTCCCTCCCTTCCTCCCTTTCTTCCTTCCTCCTCTCTTCCTCCCTTCCTCCCTTCCTTTCTTCCTTCCTCTCTTCCTTCCTCCTTCCTTCCTCCCTCCCTTCCTTCTCTTCCTTCCGCCATCCCTTCCTTCCTTTCTTCCTCCTTCCCTTCCTCCCTCCCTTCCTTCCTCCCTTCCTTTATTCCTTCCTTTCTTCCTTCCTCCCTTTCTTCCTTCCTCCCTCCCTTCCTCCTTCCTTCCCTCCCTCCCTTCCTCCTTCCCTTTCTTCCTCCCTCCCTCCCTTTCTTCCTCCCTTCCTTCCTTCCTCTCTCCCTTCCTTTCTTCTTCTTCTTCCTCCCTCCCTCCTTCCTCCCTCCCTTCTTTTCTTCCTTCCTCCCTCCCTCCCTTCCTTCTTCCCTCCCTCCCTTCCTTCCTTCCTCCCTCCCTTCTTTCCTTCCTTCCTCCTTCCCTCCCTTCCTTCATTCTTCCCTTTCTTCCTCCCTTTCTTCCTTCTTTTCTTCTTGCCGTCCTTCTTTCTTCGCTTTGTTCATGCCGATCTTTTCTTTCCACTCAAAGTCTGTGCTGTCTTTTACTTTCCTATCTCCCTCCCTCCTTTCCTTCCTTCATTCCTCCCTTTCTTCCTTCTTTTTCTTCTGATCGTCCTCCTTTCTTTGCTTTTTGTTCCTTTCTTTTCTTTCCACTCAAAGTCTGTGATTTCTTTTACTTTCCTATCTCCCTCCCTCCCTTTCTTCCTCCCTTCCTCCCTTCCTTCCTTCCTTCCTCCCTTTATATTCCTTCTTTTTCTTCTTACCGTCCTCCATTCTTCGATTTTGTGTTCCTCTCGATCTGTTCTTTCCACTCGGTATTGCTCATCCGTCGTCTGATGATGTATCGCTCCCATTACACAAACTGTGGTTTTCTTGTGTTTGATTTTGTGTGCTTCCCTTTCGTTTGAAAACACTAGCACAATGTAAATACATTTTGAACATACACGCGCGCGCACACACACACACACACACACATATACCTGCAACCATTATGTCTATCAATGTAATTTTTTTTCTGTCTCTTTTAAAACTTTTTTTTTTTTAGTGTTTTCTTTCTTTATTGCTTTAAAAAAAATAATTAAAAAGTCTATTGAAGAATGTACGGTGGCTAAGAAAAGAAGAAAAAGAAATAAGATCTGATCTACGCATAAACTCAGTGCGCTGATCAGGCCTTGTGAGCCTTCCCTGAGTTTGTGTGAAACATTGACAATGATGCTGATGTTGACGGAGCTGATGATGATGATGATGAGAAGAAGAGGGGAGGAGGAGGAGATGGAGGAGAAGGAGGAGGAAGGAGAAGAAGGAGATGGAGGAGGAGGAGGAGAAGGATGAGAAGAAGAAGGAGGAGGAGGGGGTAGGAGGAGGAGGAGGAAGAGGTGGATAAGAAGAAGAAGGAAGAAGAAGGAGGAGGAGGAAGAAGAAGAAGAGGAAGGAGGAGGAGAAGGGGGAGGAAGAAGAAGAATAAGGAGGAGGAGGAGGAAGAAGAAGAAGGGGGGGAGGAGGAGGAAGAAGAAGAAGGGGGGAGGAGGAGGAAGAAGAAGAAGGGGGGGAGGAGGAGGAGGGGGAGGAGGAGGAAGAAGAAGAAGGGGGGGAGGAGGAGGAAGAAGAAGAAGGGGGGAGGAGGAGGAAGAAGAAGAAGGGGGGAGGAGGAGGAGGGGGAGGAGGAGGAAGAAGAAGAAGGGGGGGAGGAGGAGGAAGAAGAAGAAGGGGGGGAGGAGGAGGAAGAAGAAGAAGGAAGATGAAGAAGAAGAAGAAGGAGGAGGAGGAGGAGAAGAAGTTTATCTAGAGTGGTATATCTCCAGACCGTTTTCTCAGTTTTAGGCTTATTGTTTTAGATAATGTTTTAGGACCTGAACCATCACTTTCTACTGTTGTCCCCCTGGCACTGAAAGAGGGGGTAGGTGGGGGGGGGGGGGGGGGGGGAGGGGATATGTGAATATCAAATAGGAAACAAAAGCATCGCATTAATCAATTAATAATAAATGCAGGTTGCGTTGTCATGCAGATCACAGTTTCATTTCCAAAGAGGGCGTAAGAAGCGATAAGGAGTGATCCATATGCACTACACTAATTTGCAGTAAAAACAACAACAACAACAAAACCAAAACCAAAACAAACAAGAGAGGCAAGGCCTTCAAGACTCACTTGTGATACACTTTTAAAAAAAATCTAATCGTTAAAATGTGTTCTGTATTTGTTATTATAAAGCTTCGTGTTAAAACAAAAATTTAAAAAAATAAAAAAAAGTCCTCACCAGATTCGAACCCCGCGTGTTACCCATTACACTATCGTGGCTCCTTTACTGACGTTCTAAAATTTAATATTTGAACATTCTTTTTTAAAGGGCGATAAATCAATTGCGGTATTCGCAGTGAGAACAGTGTTTAAATCATATTATTCTGGTGTATCTTGGGCATTCAAAAAATCTTTAAGGGCAATAAAAAATTAAAAAAAATCTTTTTACGTCCGCGGTAAAGGAGACGTGGCTATCGCCGCAATCACACTGCAACATTTAGATCTAGATAGATGTACAAGTTTAGTTACACCCGCCGGGAATGTAGTACGACACGGTCGATTCAATCTCTCTTTTATGTTCATTCTAGTTTTATAGTTTTAAAGTTGATATGAAAATTTAGTATTTTGTTAAACTAATAACATGTAGAGCCAAGTACAAGTACTTCTAAACGTCATATGAAGTGAAAAGGACTTCATTTTGAGAAAAGTCAAGACTGGAAATTTTTTCGTTTCATCAATTCAAGGGTATTAACTCGCATGGTTTACAATTTTTAACTGTGAATTCCGACTGATTCTGTGGATATTTTTATGGCAGTTTGGGGCATAATCCAGTAAGTGATTAGGCGTTCACAAATCTATGCATATATTTGTGTACCTGTTTTGCCAGAGGACAACATGCCATGGGCTCTGCTGCACATGGGACCTTGGTTTATTGTCTCATCAGAATGACTAGGCGGTCAGTTTGATTTTCTTCTCTAACTTGGGAGAAAGAGTGAGAGCGAGAATCGAACCCACACTCTCATGCACACTGTATTGTCAGATAAGCATCATAAACATTGTGCCACCTTGCTTGCTTCCACACACACACACACACACACACACACACACACACACACACACACACACATACATTCCCTGCATCCTCTTCAATTTGCTTCATAAACATTTTTTTGACAGTTTGAAACGGTTTCCTTGGTGTTGATGGACTGGAATATCTCGTGCTTTTTTTTTCTTTCCTTTCGTGTGTGTGTGTGTGTGTGTGTGTGTGTGTGTGTGTGTGTGTGTGTGTGTGTGTGTGGTGCTTGAGTGCTCAAAAGAAGTTGTGGACAAGACATAGAGGTGCAAGAGAAAGAGTGCGGTGGGGGCGGGAGGACAGCGACTGTAGAAGGAGGAATGAGAGTCGAGGGGTATCACTTAATAAATTTCATACATCAACACACTTGCTTCTCTCACTCACTCACGCACTCATGTAATATGTACACAGTGGTACAGTGGATAAGAGAACATTCTTTTGTTTATAAAAAAAAAATGAAAAAGTTAACTAATTCAGACTAATTGAGTAATTCATAGTTGTGTATACCCCTTGCATACTTCATTGATCATATTTAATTTAAAGATAAAATATATCTATATAGACAGAAGTGTACAAGACAGTTATGTAAAATTTGACTTTTCATATCCACTAGTTCTTTAACACACATTGCATTTTATAACTTAATACAGATATTTATACTCTTATTAATTTTTTTTTTAAAAGATATTGAATGAAAATACCTTATGAGAATTGTTCATTTTGTTGTTGTTGTTTTTTTTTTGTGTTTTTTTCCACAGAGCATGGGCTACTGTGGAGTGGATATGAAAGGGCAGTTTGACCAAGAATATATGGAAGTCATGCCAGGTCTCTTGACCATTCGCTTTGAGACAGAGTTTCACAGAAGTGAGTAATTCAGTTGTTTTCGGTTGGGTTTTTTTGTTTTTTGGTTATTTTGGGATTTTTTTCAGAATTAAATGGCAGTAGTATTTTCTGTACTCTGAAACTTGGGCTGATGTGTATAAGGATTTAGTTTTTGTTGTTGTTGTTGTTGTTCTTTTTCATTCAAGGTTATGAATCCAGTATACGCTTTAAGATGCACACATTTTGCATTTGGTTTGCAATTTTCCATCCACAGCCTAAACTATCATGTAGATCTCAGTCTTTCTGTTGATTCAACAGTGCTCATATTTTTTACAGCAATAAAGCCAAGCTTATTGGATTTTCTGTGTACAAGTAAACTTCCATTATTTTAGATTGTAGTGCATTCATGCAAAAACTTTTTAAAAAAATATTTGTTGGTCAACAGATACATGATTGAAGATTTGTGTTTTCTTGCGTAAGAGTTACATGTGTGTGTGTGTGTGTGTGTGTGTGTGTGTGTGTGTGTGTGTGTGTGTTATACAGCTTTGTCTGAGTGGAATATATTAACCAGAGTTTGTTTCTTATTGATTAAAGAACTGACAGGGGCAGTTTGAGAGATGGGGCAGTGTATGGCTGTGTGTAGTGTGGTGAGGGTGAGAAAATGAAGGAGTGTAGTGTGGAGTGGAGGAAAAACTGAAGAAGTGTAGTGTGGAGAGGAGGAAAAAATGTAGAAGTGTAGTGTAGAGAGAAAGAAAAGAGAGAAAGAAAAAATGAGTGTAGTGTAGAGAGGAGGAAAAAATGAAGTGTAGTGTAGAGAGAAGGAAAAAATGAAGTGTAGTGTAGAGAGGAGGAAAAAATGAAGTGTAGTGTAGAGAGGAGGAAAAAATGAAGAGGTGTAGTGTGGAGGGGAGGAGAAAATGAAGGAGTGTAGTGTAGAGAGAAGGACAAACTGAAGAAGTGAACTGTGTAGTGTGGAGAGGAGGACAAAATGAAGTGTAGTGTAGAGAGGAGGAAAAAATGAAGTGTAGTGTAGAGAGAAGGAAAAAAATGAAGAGGTGTAGTGTGGAGGGGAGGAGAAAATGAAGGAGTGTAGTGTAGAGAGAAGGACAAACTGAAGAAGTGAACTGTGTAGTGCGGAGAGGAGGAAAAAATGAAGAAGTATTGTGTAGAAAGAAAGAAACAAGAGAGGCAAGGCCTTCAAGACTCACTTGTTTATACACTTTAAAAAAAAAAATCTAATCGTTAAAATGTGTTCTGTATTTGTTATTATAAAGCTTCGGGTTAAAAAAGAAAAAAAAAAAGTCCTAATCAGATTCGAACCCCGTGTGTTCGGGTGAGAAGAAACTGTCTTACCCATTACACTATCGTGGCTCC
>NC_134896.1:28792821-28797247 GCF_041734735.1 Babylonia areolata
CAACCATTCTGTTGTTTTTTCGTTTGTTTCATTGGTTGGATGGGTGGTTGGTTGCTTGGCAGGTTGGTTGGATGGTTAGCTGGTTGGTTGGCAGGTTGGTTGGAAGGTTAGCTGGTTGGTTGGCTGGTTAGCTGGTTTGTTAACTGGTTGTTTGGTTGGTTACTTGGTTGCTTGGAAGGTTGGTTGGAAGGTTAGCTGGTTGGTTGGCTGGTTGGTTGGCTGGTTGGTTGCATGCTTAGTTGGTTGGTTAGCTGGTTGGTTGGCTGGTTAGTTGGTTGGTTGGCTGGTTGGTTGCATGCTTAGTTGGTTGGTTAGCTGGTTGGTTGGCTGGTTAGTTGGTTGGTTGGCTGGTTGGTTGGTTGGTTAGCTGGTCGGTTGGACGGTTAGTTGGTTGGTTGGTTGGTTGGCTGGTTGGTTGGTTGGTTGGCTGGTTGGTTGGTTGGTTGGTTGGTTAACTGGTTGGTTGGATGGTTAGTTGGTTGGTTAGTTGGTTGGTTGACTGGTTGGTTGGTTGGTTAGTTGGTTGGTTGGTTAGGTGGTTGGTTGGTTGGTTGGCTGGTTGGTTGGTTGGTTAGCTGGTCGGTTGGACGGTTAGTTGGTTGGTTGGTTGGTTGGCTGGTTGGTTGGTTGGTTGGTTGGCTGGTTGGTTGGTTGGTTGGTTGGTTGGTTGGTTAACTGGTCGGTTGGATGGTTAGTTGGTTGGTTAACTGGTTGGTTGGATGGTTAGTTGGTTGGTTGGTTAGGTGGTTGGTTGGTTGGTTGGCTGGTTGGTTGGTTGGTTGGCTGGTTGGTTGGTTGGTTGGTTGGTTAACTGGTTTGTTGGATGGTTAGTTGGTTGGTTAACTGGTTGGTTGGATGGTTAGTTGGTTGGTTGGTTAGGTGGTTGGTTGGTTGGCTGGTTGGTTGGTTGGTTGGCTGGTTGGTTGGATGGTTAGTTGGTTGGTTGGTTGGTTGGTTGGATGGTTAGCTGGTTGGTTAGTTGGTTAGCTGGTTGGTTGGCTGGTCAGTTGGCTGGTTGATTGGTACACAGTTACACGTACACTCTCCCCGCCCACTCACCAATCACCCGCATAATGTGCGCACGAGCTCTCTCTCTCTCTCTCTCTCTCTCTCACACACACACACACACACACACACACACACACACACACACACACACAACAACAGCAACAATTAAACACACAACAACAACAAAATAAATTAAAAAAAACAGCCGCCGTGGCGAAGTGGCTAGCATCGTGGACTGACGGCTAGGAAGACGCGGGTTTGAATCCCAGCGAAGGAAGTTTTTTTCAGCCTGTGGCCGGCTCCTACCCAGAGTTGAGTGTGCCGTGGGCTTAGCTGGACACAGTTGAGTGTCATCCACTTCAAGGATGCGTCTTTGGGTGTGTTGCTCTAATTAGCTGACCAACACTACAAGTGTCTGTATCTCTCGGGCCTGGTTAACGCTGGGATATCATTATGACAGGTCTCGCAGGAAGCATAGAGTACAGCATTATCACGCAGTCCCAAACCAAAATGGACCTCCATAGCAAAATTTGTTTAATCACCATCGTCATCGTCATCTTCCTCCTTCATCATCGTCAATATAAACAAAACAGTCTCAAAATCTGTGGCCTTTCATGCCCTGCTCTCACGGTGACCTCAGTTTCGATGCCCCTTTACTTCCGTGCTTAAGATGAGCCCTGTCTATGTCTTCAGTGTCGGCAGACTCGTGGGGGGGGCTGTTGTTTGAGGGACGTGGTGGCGGTCTCCATTCTGGGAGGGACGCTTACTCAGTCTGGCTCCGCGACTAAGCCATTATTGTCGTTAGTAGGGGGCTTAGTAGGTGGTGTCCTAAGTACGTTAAATCAGAACAGGCACCAGTGAACACCACCGAAGTGACTCAGCAGCAGTGCAGGGTCTCCTCTGGTGTTTGGCCTCCTGGCGACCTAACATCGATGGCTCCCTGTAGACTACCGACGCTGGAACTGTGATGGACGAACCCCGGGTGTGGCCGTGTATGGGGGAATCCAAATGAGCGGCGTGGGGAGTAATGCCACTGAAACGGTGCAGATGATGGGGCAGCAAAAAACATACAAACAACAACAACAAAAAAACAAAACAAAAAACAAAACAAAAACACCAAAACACCAACAAAAACAATAAAACCAACAACGTGACTTCCCTCCACCCCTTTCCTCCCTATTCTCCATCTCAGTTATCCCCTCCCATCCCCCCCTCCCCCTCGGCCACCCCAACACCCCCTCCCCCCCGCCCCTTACACCTCCCCACCCTCCCCCCTCCACATACACACACCCTTTCCCACACCATCCCACCACCCCCATTCTCTCTTCGCCCTGTCGCTGTAACTCTGTAATTAAAATTCGAAATTAACAACAAAAAATAATTTTAAAAAATATAAATAAATAAATGAAAATAAACAAAAAAAGAGGACGATATTGATGACGATACAAATAGCTAGCAACAGGGCCACATATCTATTTCGGTTTGGATTCCAGACAACGCGCGTGCAGTCATCATCAGTCTTTTGTTTCCTGTTTTTTTGTTGTTGTTTTGGGTGTTTTTTTTTAAGAAATCCCTCTCTGACTGTTCAGTGCTGTGCTGTGCTGTGCTGTGCTGTGCTGTGCTGTGCTGTGTTGTGCTGTGCTGTGCTGTGCTGTGCTGTGCCGTCGATCCTCTTTAGAGACCGTGATGACAACAATGGTAACTCACTGACTGACAGATCTGGCAGACATTCGATCGCCTCGCCATGAGGCAAACGACCTTCCACACACCCTTTTGTGTGTGTGTGTGTGTGTGTGTGTGTGTGTCTTTGTGTGTGTGTGTGTGTGTGTGTGTGTGTGTGTGTGTGTGTGTGTGTGTGTGTGTGTGTGCGTGCGCGCGCGCTACTGCACCTGATGTAATTTCTCTTTATGAGATAATAAAATCATTCTTATCTTATCTTAATTAATGAGTAATATTGATACATGCTATGTTAACCTTGGTGTATTTCAATATGTTTACAATAATGATTAATTACACCATTTGGTTACGTGAATATATACAATACGTTTTATATGAATGTCTTGTATGTTACTGATTCTTTTTCATTAAGTCATGTTTAATTTTTTGTGTGTTGAGTAATTGTCTACGTTTGTTTTTGCCGCACCTGATGTAATTTCTCTTAATGAGATAATAAAGTTGTTCTTATCTTTATATATATATACCAGCCAACAACCAACCAAGCAACGAAACAAACGAAACAAACAACAGAATGGCTGTCTCTTGCATTTTTCAACGAAAGTCTGTACCGATTTTGTTTCAAGTGGAAAATGATGTTGTTGTTGTGTTGGTTTTTGTTTTGTGTTATTTTGTTTTTTTGTTGTTGTTGTGTTTCCGTTTTAGAATCAACGTCATTAGTCACACAACACACACACACACACACACACACACAGCACACACGCACACATGATATTTTTATTTTTTTCAGT
This sequence comes from Babylonia areolata, assembly GCF_041734735.1. Classification (NCBI taxonomy): domain Eukaryota; kingdom Metazoa; phylum Mollusca; class Gastropoda; order Neogastropoda; family Buccinidae; genus Babylonia; species Babylonia areolata. Next base: position 28,796,295 of record NC_134896.1, read on the forward strand.
CAGTTATATAAACAGCGCCAAAGAAGTATTATGAAGCTCCCGATATCATTTACCACTCCATCGCCGTCGACTAAAATAGTAACATCGCATGTTGTCTTCTAACCGAATTTAGATTCAGATTTCAGTATTAAATGAGGTCAAACGTCATTTTCTTCTTCCTTCGTCTTCTTCTCCTTCTTCTTCTCCTCCTCCTCCACCTCCTCCTTCTCCTCCTCCTCCTCCTCCCTCTCCTATCCTCCTCCTTCTCCTCCTCCCCCTCCTCCTCCTCCTCTTCTTCTTCGTCTTCTCCTCCTCCTCCACCTCCTCCTTCTCCTCCTCTTCCTCCCCTCCTCCTCTTCTTCTTCTGCTTCTTCTCCCCCTCCTCCTCCCTCCACCACCACCACCACCACCACCTCCTCCTCCTCCTCCTCCGCCTTCTTCTTCTTCTTGGTAGTCCATCGTTGTCCGAAAATGGCGTAATCTGTGTTCTCAACGACGAGAGCGCTACGTTAATTAACTGAACTCGGCTATAGGGGGGGGACAAAAAAAACAACAACAAAAACAACACCACCACCAACAACAACGAAAGGCAATCGATCCTCCGTGCTAAAGCCACAACACAGGTAGATTAGACCGAGTGAGTACTGTGTGATTGATTACTGCAAGAAGTGTGTTGTGGCTGTAATTGTTGAATCTGTGGTTTACCGTAAGTAAACTTTTTTTTTTTTTTTTTTTTTTTTTGAAACGCTCTGTACCTTTTCAGTACAAGTATTGAAATGATTGTGATGAATTTAATTTTCGTGTGGATTGTTTTTTTATATATGTGTTCTGAGACCACAATACATAATAATTATTATTTCTCTCGTTTCCGGGTGATAAGGTTATTCTGAAAATCTGTGTTCAGTTGTGTCGAAACTATACTGTTTTGCTCATACACTTTTTATTATTATTTTTTGTTATTTGCTTGTTTATTT
>NC_134896.1:28809847-28817347 GCF_041734735.1 Babylonia areolata
CTATGTTTAGTATTTTTTGCAGCTGATCAGGTCAGGTTGTAATGTATAGGTCTTTGGAATTTTGCAATAAAAGGAGAGTCTTGAAATGGTCCCGTTCTTTATGCTGTTCCAATATTGAACATATTCATCCTGCAGTGTATTCATGACAGAATATTTCAGTCGCTTAATGTTGAGTTGAGTAGTATAAGAGATGGGGGTTCTATATACAACTTTTTTGGGCGTATTAGCTTGTGTTAAGGCCCTCAAGCATAAAAACAATTTAGTCAAAACCTGTGTATGTTGGAGTAATATGACCCTCAAGCATAAAAAAAAAATATATAGTTAAAACAAGTTATATGTGTATGGAGAGCCAAATCACAAGATAAAAAAAAATATGATGGTTGGATATGTGTATGGGGGGAGCGAAACGGTCATGGGGGTTCTATATACAACCGACCCCAGCCCAAAACCGCGCAATACCGCCCTCAAGCATAAAAAAAAAAAAAATCAAGTTACTAGAGCGCAAAAAAAATCAGATCTACCTCAAAAGTAATCTACCTTTTCCCCCAAGCATTTTTTCCAATCTCCAACTTCCATTTGAACATATGAAATCTACTACTGTATAGCATGGAGACAAACGTATCTACAACTTTCGAAAGAATTGGACTACGTGCCGAGAAGGCGATAGCAACACATATATTGCTAGAAAATACATACAACAGCAACTTGGTGCCAGATATATCCAAGGTAGACTATCTAGCCAACAACAATGGCAGAACACATATACAAACTCTAGAAGGTCTTCCAACCTTTGTAGACGACCTATACGTATTCGGATATCTACAACAGAAAGATTGTGTAGTATCGAAAGGCAAAGTACTATGTACCACCGGAGCCACTTCTTCGGCAAAAAATATAGTATCTAGAATATATTCCAACCTATCGGACCTAGTGGAATACAAACACGTACATATTGCCATTGTGCACACATTGTCTATATCTGCAAAGAACAGTACAATATCTAGTACTATAGATAGAATAGAAAGAGAAACGAATTCCAAGGCAAAAGAGAACTGGAAACAACAACATCCAAATACACCAATATATGCTCTATTTGTAGCAAAACTCGATGTATCCGAACTATCTATCGAACATCTACACAAAATCCTCCCAACATTCGAGGAGAGACTAGTAGCAAACGGATATGGTATCTATTCCATAGACTACACCAGAGATTTCTCCGGGACTCTAGACAGACAAGCACTAGTGGAATACCTAGCAGAAGAACACAACTTCCGAGAACAAGGCACATTCGTAGAAGCCATACAAGATTCCCAGCCTACAATACTCGACAACACACACTCTGTAGGAAACCACGTATGTACATGGATATCCGAACACAGTGGCTATACAACGAGAACCAAACTATACAACAAAATAGTATCCAATTTCGAAGCAGGAGAAATACGAGAACAATTCGGCGGACATCTAGCAGACTACGTAGACTGTCCAAACGAACATCTTCGAAAAACCTTCCACCATCCAGATGTGCAATCTAGAGGCTGTACTAGAATAGAAGTATCGTTGTATGCATGCAGAGATAGAACACCAGAAACAGCAAACGAACTTGTAGACGATGTATTGGAATTCGTTTCTCCTGCAAACAATCCACTATTTGTAGTACAACCAGCAAAACAACAATGGAACAATCTTGCAAAAGAACTCGACAGATGCTTTGTTCTAGCCGATAGACCACAATCTGCAATATATGTCTGTTGGTATGCACATACAAGAACAAAAAGAATGGCAGGTGTGCGAATACGACCAACACAAAATACTGTAGACGACGACAAACTATGGAATACTGCAATTCTATGGGCTATGGGAGACTTTGGCTTTCGCAACTGTCCTATATTCCAAACCGAAATACTATGTGCAGACAAATACAGTGGAATACATCTTTCCAAACTACAATGCTATACAAAAGACAAAAACTCGAAAACAATACTTGTAGCGTGCAATAGACCTTGCCAACTACATCCAGACGTAGAACCTCCTACAATGCTTCTTCCACCTACAAACACAATAGAATGGGAGTGGAGACCAAAGAAAACACATACAATAGGAGTAGAACAACCTATCTACAAACTGCACAAAATAGAGAAAATTGCAGAACAGAAACAAATATCTCTACTATCTAGTACAGACCGAGAAAAGAAACTTGCACAGATTGGAGAAGAACAATGCGCAGAAGAATGGAGACAAAGTGTGATAGACAAACTGGAAAACTACCACAAAGAACATACCAATACAATAGAACAACGAGAAAGAGAAATAGAACAAATATACGAGGAAATGGAAAGAAACGAAAGAGACCAATACAACTCGTTGCAAATAGAAAAACTAGTAGAAAGAACTTTCTTGGGCAAAATAGAGCATATATCCAAAATTTCCAACAAAGGTATATGGAGCGTTCTAGGATATCGACAACAAGATGGGAAAGACCACTGTAGAGTCGTAGTTGCAAAAGACGATGGAGAACCAATTTCCATATGGGCAAATACTGGACTACGAAAAATTCTACATGCAACAAAGAAATTCGTAGAATGCAAGAAAGATAGATACAATAGAGAACTGTGTTGGTTTCCAAAAGAGCGTATATTCGAAGAAGACGATCTATACAAGCAAAAACGTATACAACTACTATTTCGAGTTCTACCTCCAAAGAAATTCGTACCAAATGGCAGCGACAAAGAAATAGAATGGTTTCCAGTGGAACCTACATCTGTACCAGACGGAATAGAACTCCCATCTCTTGTAGAAATAGCACTAGAAAAAGAACTGGAGAAGAAGGAAATAGAGACCAAATCGACCCTAGGTAGTACAAGTCTACCACTTTGTACAGAGTGGAAAAAAATACTAGAAATAGAACCAGGACAATATATTTGTAGAAAGTATGCTGTAGGCGAATATCGCAAAAAAGAGAAGTATATCTTGTACATTGTTCCAACAGACAACAATGGTATTCCATCTACAGACATAGAAATGCCAGTACACGGCTATTTTCTCGAAAAAGAGATAGAACGGTATGGTGGCAGAGAAATGCTGGAAAAGACGAAACAACCAATGTTGTGTAGAGTAGGAGGAGAGAAGACAAATCCACAAAAAAAGAAAGATAGACTATTCTATATAGTAGCATTTATCGAAGAAAACTAGAATATACGACCACACTGGTAGCAGAGATATGGTTCGCCACAATAGGCAACAGCGAGAAGTTTCTCTTTTTTCTTTCTAGGACATTCTCCCAATATACGAGGAACAGGATCTGTATGTGTTTTTGCTAGTTCTACTACCTTTCTATCCATATCGGCTGGAGAGAATTGTATACTGTCTGTATACTCTTTTTTTGCTTTCGAAAACTCTTCGAAGTCGAATCTTGGAGAACAAGGTGGATCGAATAGGATAGGCATTTTCTATATATACAATATATACAATATATACAAATAGAAAAATATACTACATCCACGAATTGCACACAAATAGACTCTATGCTATCCTATTCCATTTCGAAATAGTTTCTAGACTTTGTTGGGATTTCTCCAGATGTCTTCTTTGGGAGATGGACAAATTGTCGATCTTCTTCGGGTATGTTCCAAACACCATTTTTCTTTGTAGCTTTCCATGTTTTGTACAATATAGAACCAACTGCAAGTGCAATTGGTAGAATATAGCATGCAGTGTTGTATACACAAACGCTATTTTGTATCTGTTCCAACAAAGATTTGGACTCTTCCACTACGTCTTCTCGTATTTGTTCTACAATGTTGTCCTCTTCCTCTACATCCAACAAAGATAGTATTTCTATGGACATATCTTTGCTTTCTTGTAGTAGAATATTGTTTTGTTCTATGCGAGTATCTATATTTTGCAACAGTTTGTACAAATCGTCTATGCTTTTCTTTTCTGCATTGTCCTGCACTACAGGCAGAACACTGTCTGTATCCTTGTTTGTATTTTCCGGTACTACAGGCAAAACATTTTTGTTCTTTGCCTCTCGCCATATTTTGTACAATCTATTCGTACCAATACCATTTGTATAGGAAAGTGCTATGCAATGCTATACAAATGCTATACAAATTCTATACAAATGCTATACAATGCTATACAAATGCTATACAATGCTATACAAATTCTATACAAATGCTATACAATGCTATACAAATGCTATACAAATGCTATACAAATTCTATACAAATGCTATACAATGCTATACAAATGCTATACAATGCTATACAAATTCTATACAAATGCTATACAATGCTATACAAATGCTATACAAATGCTTCACACTTTCCTAGGATGTATTGCAATTGCATAGCATTTTCCTAGTTTTTCCAGGAATCCTGGTATTTCCTAGTCTTTTGGACAAATGTGGGTAGGAAAATATAGGAATATGCCACGGAAAAAAGATTTGTCGCACGAAGAAATAGAAGAAATAGAATCTCTGCATGGCAGAATGTCTGCAGAGGATGCCAAAAAGAAATTTGGTATTGGTACAAATAGATTGTACAAAATATGGCGAGAGGCAAAGAACAAAAATGTTTTGCCTGTAGTACCGGAAAATACAAACAAGGATACAGACAGTGTTCTGCCTGTAGTGCAGGACAATGCAGAAAAGAAAAGCATAGACGATTTGTACAAACTGTTGCAAAATATAGATACTCGCATAGAACAAAACAATATTCTACTACAAGAAAGCAAAGATATGTCCATAGAAATACTATCTTTGTTGGATGTAGAGGAAGAGGACAACATTGTAGAACAAATACGAGAAGACGTAGTGGAAGAGTCCAAATCTTTGTTGGAACAGATACAAAATAGCGTTTGTGTATACAACACTGCATGCTATATTCTACCAATTGCACTTGCAGTTGGTTCTATATTGTACAAAACATGGAAAGCTACAAAGAAAAATGGTGTTTGGAACATACCCGAAGAAGATCGACAATTTGTCCATCTCCCAAAGAAGACATCTGGAGAAATCCCAACAAAGTCTAGAAACTATTTCGAAATGGAATAGGATAGCATAGAGTCTATTTGTGTGCAATTCGTGGATGTAGTATATTTTTCTATTTGTATATATTGTATATATTGTATATATAGAAAATGCCTATCCTATTCGATCCACCTTGTTCTCCAAGATTCGACTTCGAAGAGTTTTCGAAAGCAAAAAAAGAGTATACAGACAGTATACAATTCTCTCCAGCCGATATGGATAGAAAGGTAGTAGAACTAGCAAAAACACATACAGATCCTGTTCCTCGTATATTGGGAGAATGTCCTAGAAAGAAAAAAGAGAAACTTCTCGCTGTTGCCTATTGTGGCGAACCATATCTCTGCTACCAGTGTGGTCGTATATTCTAGTTTTCTTCGATAAATGCTACTATATAGAATAGTCTATCTTTCTTTTTTTGTGGATTTGTCTTCTCTCCTCCTACTCTACACAACATTGGTTGTTTCGTCTTTTCCAGCATTTCTCTGCCACCATACCGTTCTATCTCTTTTTCGAGAAAATAGCCGTGTACTGGCATTTCTATGTCTGTAGATGGAATACCATTGTTGTCTGTTGGAACAATGTACAAGATATACTTCTCTTTTTTGCGATATTCGCCTACAGCATACTTTCTACAAATATATTGTCCTGGTTCTATTTCTAGTATTTTTTTCCACTCTGTACAAAGTGGTAGACTTGTACTACCTAGGGTCGATTTGGTCTCTATTTCCTTCTTCTCCAGTTCTTTTTCTAGTGCTATTTCTACAAGAGATGGGAGTTCTATTCCGTCTGGTACAGATGTAGGTTCCACTGGAAACCATTCTATTTCTTTGTCGCTGCCATTTGGTACGAATTTCTTTGGAGGTAGAACTCGAAATAGTAGTTGTATACGTTTTTGCTTGTATAGATCGTCTTCTTCGAATATACGCTCTTTTGGAAACCAACACAGTTCTCTATTGTATCTATCTTTCTTGCATTCTACGAATTTCTTTGTTGCATGTAGAATTTTTCGTAGTCCAGTATTTGCCCATATGGAAATTGGTTCTCCATCGTCTTTTGCAACTACGACTCTACAGTGGTCTTTCCCATCTTGTTGTCGATATCCTAGAACGCTCCATATACCTTTGTTGGAAATTTTGGATATATGCTCTATTTTGCCCAAGAAAGTTCTTTCTACTAGTTTTTCTATTTGCAACGAGTTGTATTGGTCTCTTTCGTTTCTTTCCATTTCCTCGTATATTTGTTCTATTTCTCTTTCTCGTTGTTCTATTGTATTGGTATGTTCTTTGTGGTAGTTTTCCAGTTTGTCTATCACACTTTGTCTCCATTCTTCTGCGCATTGTTCTTCTCCAATCTGTGCAAGTTTCTTTTCTCGGTCTGTACTAGATAGTAGAGATATTTGTTTCTGTTCTGCAATTTTCTCTATTTTGTGCAGTTTGTAGATAGGTTGTTCTACTCCTATTGTATGTGTTTTCTTTGGTCTCCACTCCCATTCTATTGTGTTTGTAGGTGGAAGAAGCATTGTAGGAGGTTCTACGTCTGGATGTAGTTGGCAAGGTCTATTGCACGCTACAAGTATTGTTTTCGAGTTTTTGTCTTTTGTATAGCATTGTAGTTTGGAAAGATGTATTCCACTGTATTTGTCTGCACATAGTATTTCGGTTTGGAATATAGGACAGTTGCGAAAGCCAAAGTCTCCCATAGCCCATAGAATTGCAGTATTCCATAGTTTGTCGTCGTCTACAGTATTTTGTGTTGGTCGTATTCGCACACCTGCCATTCTTTTTGTTCTTGTATGTGCATACCAACAGACATATATTGCAGATTGTGGTCTATCGGCTAGAACAAAGCATCTGTCGAGTTCTTTTGCAAGATTGTTCCATTGTTGTTTTGCTGGTTGTACTACAAATAGTGGATTGTTTGCAGGAGAAACGAATTCCAATACATCGTCTACAAGTTCGTTTGCTGTTTCTGGTGTTCTATCTCTGCATGCATACAACGATACTTCTATTCTAGTACAGCCTCTAGATTGCACATCTGGATGGTGGAAGGTTTTTCGAAGATGTTCGTTTGGACAGTCTACGTAGTCTGCTAGATGTCCGCCGAATTGTTCTCGTATTTCTCCTGCTTCGAAATTGGATACTATTTTGTTGTATAGTTTGGTTCTCGTTGTATAGCCACTGTGTTCGGATATCCATGTACATACGTGGTTTCCTACAGAGTGTGTGTTGTCGAGTATTGTAGGCTGGGAATCTTGTATGGCTTCTACGAATGTGCCTTGTTCTCGGAAGTTGTGTTCTTCTGCTAGGTATTCCACTAGTGCTTGTCTGTCTAGAGTCCCGGAGAAATCTCTGGTGTAGTCTATGGAATAGATACCATATCCGTTTGCTACTAGTCTCTCCTCGAATGTTGGGAGGATTTTGTGTAGATGTTCGATAGATAGTTCGGATACATCGAGTTTTGCTACA
>NC_134896.1:28827347-28829847 GCF_041734735.1 Babylonia areolata
AGATCAAATACGCACGTCAAAGATCCTGTAATCCATGTCAGTGTTCGGTAGGTTATGGAAACAAGAACATTCCCAGCTTGCACACCCCCGAAAACGGAGTATGGCTGCCTACATGGCGGGGGTAAAACGTAAAATCCCACTCGTGTTCACAGAAGTGTACGTGGGAAGGAGTTGCAGCCCACGAACGAAGAAGAAGTTTGTTTGGGTTTTTTGTTTGTTTGTTTGTTTTTGTTTGGTTTTGTTTTGTTTGTTTGTTTGTTTGTTGTTTTGTTTTGTTGTTCTTGTTGTTGTTGTTGTTTGTTTTTTGTTGGTTTTTTTGGGGGGGTTGTTGTTGTTTTTTAAAGGGAATAAGCAGACTGTCCCCTCCTTTTTTATTTCACATCCCACCCTCTGGGCGAAGAATTTTTGAAGATGAAAAATGAAAAATAAAAAGTGTATGTAACATCAATTGAAAGCCAAATAAATATTCCCAATCGCAACCCCCACACGAAATGTTAAAGTCTCGCATCCCTGAACTGAAATCATCTTCTTCAGTGGTGACGATCTTCAGCAGTCCATTGCTAATGTATGACTTTTTCAACTCCTTGTTAAATAGTCCAGTTGGTTCGCTGTTATAATTGTTAGTTTTTCATTAGAAATATGTTATATTGTTATGGGGGTTTTTTGTTTGTTTTTGTTTTTGTTGTTGTTTCAACAAAACTAAAATCAATCATTTTCTACATGTAACACACACACACACACACACACACACACACACACACACACACACACACACACACACACACACACACACACACACACACACACACACGCACACACGCACGCACACACACACACACACACACTTTCACTTACTCGCATGCGTACACAGTAATTCCCCACCCTCCATCCACTCAATTTTTTTCCTACCCTTGTCTAATATCACTTACAGTGAAAAGACGTTAAACTAAAGAACGAACGAACGAAATTCTTTAAGCATGTAGAAAACGTAATCATAAGTATTTACATGTATATACAATAAAGCCCTGAACGAACAAGAAGTAGGTGTAATGGGGAGGAAGTGAGTGAATGAGTGAGTGAGTGAATAAGTGAGACGGACAAAAATGAAACAGGCACATAGCCAGCGAGGAAGCGAGCGAGAGAGAGACAAGACAAGACAAGACAAAACAAGACAAAATTCTTTGTTTTCGAGAATAATAGACAAGCACTGGCGCACTTTTCTTTTTCTTTTTTTTTTCTTTTTTTTCATCAAGCCTCCGCCCTGAAACAGGATCTACACTACACAATACTACAATAAATGTCACTGCATGCACTACATAATGCTACTTAAAGTTATAGCATGCGAACACAATACTACATAAAGGCATAAGCATGGTAATAATCACACACACACACACACACACACACACACACACACACACACACACACAAGCACAAGTATGTAAACTACATAGAGACAGATAGACAGACAGACAAAGACAAAACAGAGACAGAAACAGAGACAAGCAGAAACAGAGACAGCGTCAGAGACAGAGAACTCGAAAACTTTTAATGTCAACAGCTAGTTTAAAAATTCCTAATGGCATGGGGAACAAGTCACATAAAAAAAAACAACAATAATAACGATGATGATGAAAATCGGCTGACACAGAGAGAGAGAGAGAGGGTGGGAGAGAGAGAGTGAGAGAGAGAGAGAGAGGAGAGAGAAAGGGTGGGGGAGAGTGAGAGAGAAAGAGAGATCGGGGGGAGTGAGAGACAGACAGACAGACAGACAGAGAGACAGACAGAAACAGAGAAGGGATGGACGGAAAGTTTTGATGGGCTATGTCTCCTAAAAAGCATCAATAATATTATATATATATATACATGTGGGAGGAGGAGAGAGAGGGGGGGATGGGGAAGGGGGGTAGCGGTGGACGGAAAAAAACAAAAAAACCTCGAGTGGGTGAGGCGGGTGGGGGGAGGGGAGGGGTAGAAGGAATGGGTTGGGGGGAAAGGTGGTAAGGAGCGGCTCATCGACAAACAAAACAGCTGAGTTCTGTCGAAATGGCAAAAGATACAAATCAGCTGTATCTCGTTTGATTGCTAAACACCAAGTCAGAAACTGCAACGTTGTTGTTTTCATTTTTTTTGTTTTTTTGAATGTTTGTTTTTTGTTTGTTGCTGTTGTTGTTTTGCTGACAACGGCATTGACAGTCGCACATTATTCTGCAAAAGGAGGAGTTTGTATTATTCTCCATGTTTGGTGATACATATACTTACCATGCCTACGAAAGATCCTCGGCATGAAGTGGCAAGACAGGGTCTCCAACCTCCAGGTCCTAGAGAGGAGCGGCCTGTCCAGCATCGAAAGCCTGCTGATCCAGTGTCAGCTACGCTGGACAGGCCATGTTGTCCGCATGACAGACAGCAGAATCCCGAAGATGCTCTTGTATGGCCAGCTGAAGGAAGGCCACCGTAAACTTGGAAGACCCTGCAAGCGCTTCAAGAACACCTTGAA
>NC_134896.1:28837347-28842347 GCF_041734735.1 Babylonia areolata
GGCTTCGACTAGTCACAACTGACGTAGTTTTTGACGCTGTTCGACCAATACAGAAACAAAGAAAGACAGCAAAAAAACAAAACAAAACAAAGACAGGAGACACGTCCAATCACTAAGCCATTTTCCCCAACCACCAGTTCCTATGGGGTGGAACACCAAAGATATCCAATTGCTAAGCCATTTTCCCCAACCACCAGTTCCTATGGGGTGGAACACCAAAGATATCCAATTGCTCAGCCATTTTCCCCAACCACCAGTTCCTATGGGGTGGAACACCAAAGATATCCAATTGCTAAGCCATTTTCCCCAACCACCACTTCCTACGAGGTGGAACACCAAAGATATCCAATCGCGAAGCCATTTTCCCCAACCACCAGTTCCTATGGGGTGGAACACCAAAGATATTCAATTGCTAAGCCAGTTTCCCCAACCACCAGTTCCTATGGGGTGGAACACCAAAGATATCCAATTGCTAAGCCATTTTCCCCAACCACCAGTTCCTATGGGGTGGAACACCAAAGATATCCAATCTCACAGCCATTTTCCCCAACTACCAGTTCACACCAAAGATATCCAATCGCTCAGCCAGTTTCCCCAACTACCAGTTCCTATGGAGTGGAACACCAAAGATATCCATCCATCCATCCGTCCATCCATCAACAGGCTTCGGGAGCTTCCGCTTCCGCTTGGAAGAACCACGACCGTCATTTTTCACAGATGCCCCCCCCCCCCTCCCCTCCCACCCCCCTTACCTCCCCGGTCTCCCCCCCCCCCCCCCCCAAAAAAAAAAAAAGAAAGAAAGAAAAAGAGTCACGGCATATGTATTATAAACAAACACGCGATCTTTGAAGTTGACCGTACTCCGAGCATCTTTCCGAATATTCACGTAAAAAAAAAGGGGGGGGGGGGGTGAGGGGGGGACCATCCAGCGTACGACCGTCGGAGGAAGGAAGGAAGGAAGGGAGGAAGGAAGGGAGGTAGGAAGGAAGGAAGGGAGGGAGGGAGGAAGGAAGGGAGGTAGGAAGGAAGGAAGGGAGGGAGGGAGGGAGGGAGGAAGGAAGGGAGGTAGGAAGGAAGAAAGGAAGGGAGGGAGGGAGGAAGGAAGGGAGGTAGGAAGGAAGGAAGGGAGGGAGGAAGGAAGGAAAGGAGGGAGGGAGGAAGGAAGGAAGGAAGGAACCCTTTTTTTTAAACTTCTTTTTGATCATATCTTACGCTACATTTTCATTCATGTATGTATATACATAGGCGGAAAAGAGAAAAAATCAAATCCTATACACTTATTCATGCACATATGTATATATACGGACACAAAATTAGACAAACACACATAAATTATACAGTAACACACGCACACACACACACACACACACACGGAAGCTGGTAGGAGTACCTCACATGAACACTGATATACCGTCGGACACCATTTTTCAAAGTGTGGTAGGTCACAGTGGCTTGTCATACAATAAGGCACTGAGATAGATGCAAGATACATAACAAATACTTATAGCACTATCATAACTATAACAGAATGCTCAGAGAATACTTTTCACTGACTTTTGAATAAAACGAAGGAACCTTAGTTCAAAGTTTTGGGTCAGGTTGTTGTTTTTTTTCCAAAGCACACACACACACACACACACACACACACACACACACACACACACACACACACACACACACACGGGCAGGTAGGCGGACGGACGGACGGACGGACGGACGAACGGATTGGAAAGCACATGAGAGGTAGAAAAAGTCACGTTAAAATAGATCGGCCCCGTCTTGCCAGCACATCGTGAAATGTCAATGCCCAAAACGGCAGCAGCTTCTTTTTAATTTTTTTTTTTATCTCCCCCATCCCCCATGCCACCCACCTCTCTCTCTCTCTCTCTCTCTCTCTCTCTCTCTCAATTTTCTGGATAACACTCTTTCCTGTTCCGGCCTACGTTGTCGATCGCTCCTATCAACATGCTGCTAAACTGGTCTTCCTGTTTATTATTATTATTGTTATTGTTATTATTATTATTATTATTATTATTATTACAGGTGTCTATTTATTATTGCCACTTCCAGTCATTATAACAAGGTCTTTTACTAGCTAACGTGGTGTTATCATTATCATTATTATTGATTGACAAGTTGAGCACATCTGTTGTTCGTTGTTATCATCATCATCATCATTATTATTATCATTATTATTATTATGACAGGTGTCTTTTTATTATTGCCACTTCCAGTCATTATAACAAGGTCTTTCATTAGCTGACGTAGTGTTATCGTTATCATTATTGCTTGACAAGTTGCGTACATCTGTTGTCTCTCTATATCATCAGTGGAGCTTCGAAAGAGGGGCGGGCCTCATGCTTTTGGTGAACTGAATTCGGTTTCTTTGTTTGTTGTTGTTTTCTCTCTTTTTCTTTTTTAAACAAATTATTTGCTTTTGTTGTTGATTTTGTTGTTTTTGTTTGTTTTTTTGTTGTTGTTTTTTTTTTGTTTGTTGTTGTTTTCTCTCTTTTTCTTTTTTAAACAAATTATTTGCTTTTGTTGTTGTATTTGTTGTTTTTGTTGTTGTTGGTTTTTTTTTTTTTTTTTTTTTTTTTTTTTTTTGCTTGTATGGGTTTTTTGTGGGGGGTGGGGGGTTGTTTGTTTGTTTGTTTTTTGTTTTGTTTTTTTTTATATCTTTTTAATTCCATTTTGATAGGTTGACATTTTACAACAACGACAGCATCTTAATGGACATTTATAAAGAAGAAAAAACAAACAAAAAACAAAACAAAAACCAAACAAACAAACACCATAAATACTCTGATAGAAACAGCCAAGCAGCTGGATTATACACTGGTTGGTTATCATCATGGAGTATTATCATTCATTTCTTAAGATCTTACACAAGCTGTCAAGGAATACAAACTGTCAAGTATCTTAGAACACGTTCACAGCAAGTGAACGCCTCAATCATTTCTTATGAATATCAATAAAAAGAAAATAAATATGGGTGGTTAATTTTCGTTAATCATGAACAGGTTACTAATCATTTGTGATCAATAATTTGTAAGGCAGCCATCTGGCAGAGAAAGTGGTATGGTTAAAGTTAATATATGCATTATATTCTTCAATTCCATATCGTGTTTTTAATTTGTTAAAAAAAAACCCTGATATTTCTGGAAAGCTGTCCTCAAGTTTACATAAATATAAGTAATACTTTGTAAACAATATTATAAAACACAAAACAGCATCAGTTGTTATTGTCACATCATGTCCAAATAGCACAAGTGATTCTGTTAACTTTAAATTTCCTGCGTTTACACATCTCTCTTTTATCAAGTCCGTTAAAGCGTTCCAAAACATTTGCACATAATTACATTTCCAAAAAGCATGATCAATACTGTCTTTGTGTTCTCTACAAAAACTACAGTTGTTATCATCCGTAACACCAATTTCTTTTAAAACAATTTTTGTACATAAACATCGGTGTATTATTTTCAGCTGAAACCATTTCAGCTTTACATCAACTATCTTGTGTGCATGCACAAAACAAGATTTCCAGTTATGATGCATCAAAAGCTTTAAGTCCCATTTCTCACAACATTTTGGTTTCATATCATTTTCAATCAACACATCATAATATGGTCTTGAGCCTTTAGAAACAGAAAACAAGTGTTTGAAGCAAAGCGAAGTATTTGTGTGTCTGTTGCTATCCACATTAATATTATGCTTTTTAACTAATTCGTTTATTGTTGATTTATATCCAGCATAAGTAAGGAAATCAATGTGCAAATCATATTTTTCTTTGAAGCGTACATATGAAAGAACTTTACCATCATCATCAAAAAACTGTGCAAGACAATACACATCATGATTACTGAGCAGTCTGGATATAATACACTTTTTACCAATTTGAACGCGATTATTATAACACAATGGCTCAGCAAGCAGTTCCGCCGAGGTTTTTGGTTCACATTTATAAAAGAAAATCCTATAACTTTCAAACACATTTGTCCAGAACTGGTTATGTTTGGCAAAATTTAAGATAAACTCTGGACCATATTTATCAATAGCTGGCCACTGGGGGAAGTTACACAACAAAAGGTGCTTCCACTTGTGATTTGATTTTTCAGCTTTACGAATCCAGGAAAGCTTTAAAGATAAGGCAAACACTTTAACATCAGGAAAACCGATGCCACCATTTTTTTTTTACACTTTTATGAGCAGTTTTACGGCTAATTTTATCTGGTTTATTGTTCCAAACAAACTTATAACAAATATGTTGACATGTAGTAAAAAATGTATCTGGTGGGTTTGGCAAAAGCAACCACAGATGAGTCAGTTTGGAAAGAATAACAGATTTCAGAACTGCTACTCTGCCTAGAGGCGTTAACTGGCGTTTTACCCATATCTTACACAAATATCTTATTTCTGCTAATCTCTCTGAATAGTTTATAGTTACACATTCTTTTAAATCATTAGTAAACCAAATCCCTAAAATCCCCCCCCCCCCCCCCCCCCACCCACCCCACCCCCCACCCAAAAAAAAAAGACAAGCGAACAAACAATAAAGACAACAAAAACAAAGTGAAACAAACAAACAAACAAACATACAAAAACAACAAAAACCGAGAATTCAATCCCACAATCAATCATGGGACAATCAATCCACAATTGACGCTAACATCACTTTCGCGTCCTCACATCCCTTTCACCACCTCAAAACTATAATGTCGTGGATTCAATGATACAATAGACCCGAGTTCAGTTATATGAAACCAAAGGACTCATGTGAGTCGTTTTGTTTGTTTTTTTGTTGTTGTTGTTTTGTTGTTGTTGTTTTGTTTGTTTGTTTGTTTGTTGTTGTTGTTGTTGTTTTTTTTTGGGGGGGGGTTGTTGTTGTTGTTTTTTTTGGTTTTGTTTTGTTTTTGTTTTTTGTTTGTTTTTTTGTTGTTGTTGTTTTTTTTGTTGTTGTTGTTTTTTGCTCTTCTTGTTCTTTTCTTGATCTTCTTCCACCT
>NC_134896.1:28847347-28864847 GCF_041734735.1 Babylonia areolata
AGATGTGAAAAAGTAATGTTTGAAACACTACTTTATTTTCTACAGGTATTTTATGTACCTTTTTCTATAACAGGAAGGATGCAATTGTGTTCCACCATGTCACAATGGCTATTCAGCTAATGAGATTGAAAATGTTTCAGAGTTCAATTCAGTTCAGTGCACGAGATTGAAAAAGTTTCAGTTCAATTCAGTTCAGTGCACTCTCTCACTCCCCTCGTTCCCCCACCCACTCCCAACTCCCACTCCCCCAACCCACCCCCACACCCCTCTTTACCGGATCCGTCGAGAGAGAGAGAGAGAGAGAGAGAGAGAGAGAGAGAGAGAGAGAGAGACAGAGAGAGAGACAGAGACAGACAGAGACAGAGAGAGAAACAGAGAGAGAGAGAAACAGAGAGAGACAGAGAGAGACAGACTGACAGACAGAGAGAGAAGGCGGGAGAGAGGGACAGACAGACAGACAGACAAAGACACAGACACAGAGAGAGAGACAGACAGACAGACTGACAAAGACACACAGAGAGAGGGGGACAGACAGACAGAGACACGGAGAGAGGGAAAGAAAGAGATAGACAGAGAAAGAGTGGGGCACAGACAGACAGACAGAGAGAGCGAGAGAGACAGAGACATGGAGAGAGAGATAGACAGACAGCGAGAGAGAGAGAGACAGACAGACAGAGACAGACAGAGACAGGGGGACAGACAGACAGAGAAAGAGAGACAGACAGACAAACGGACAGAGAGACAGACAGAGACACAGAGAGAGAGAGAGAGAGACAGTCAGACAGAGACAGAGAGACATAGAGAGAGGGACAGAGAGAGAGAGAGAGAAACACGAACACAGTCACACACACACACACACACACACACACACACACAAACACACACACACACACACACACACAGTGTTTTTCGCCCATTTCTCACGAGAACTAACAAAAGCTTCAAAGTGTTCATGTGAGGGTTTGGGGTTTTTTTTCTATGTTGTTTTAATTACTTTGTTGTTGCTGTTGTTACTGTTGTTGTTGCTGTTGTTGTTGTTGCTGTTGTTACTGTTGTTGTTGCTGTTGTTGTTGTTGTTGTTGTTGCTTTTTTTTTCAACCCCGTTATCTGTCCGACGACCAACAGCCTGTGGAAGAAGACATCCTCCCGAAGACGCTGGAGGTGGATTAATTGGCCACACCCTCAGCTCAGAGAACCTGCATCCAGCATCACAAGACAAGCCTCTCACCTGGAACCCTCAAGGTTCAATAGTCCAGTTGGTTGTTTATTGTAGGTCCCCCACACGAACCTCTTTTCAAATAATAATCTACAGAAGTAGTGCATACAATATTTGATTATTGACTTCTTCTTTTTTTTGTCCTAATCCCGCTTCCCCCGTCCCGCCTCTCACACACACACCCTTCCAATATTATGTTTTTTCTTTCTCCAATCACTGACACTCACCCTCTCCATTTTAGATTTTGTACTCTATCTTTTCCACATTCTGCTCTCTCTCTCTCTCTCTCTCTCTCTCTCTCTCTCTCTCTTCCTTTCTTAGTCACCTCCTCCTTGCTAGTAGCATACTGTCAGTTTCTGATGTTCAGATCATGAGATCTGCTAGTTCTCATCTTTTTCAATTTAAAAAACAAACAAACAACAACAAAAAACAACTAAAAAGCGAAATCATGCTACGCATTAGCATCGCGGACTATAATTTTCCACATTGTCAAGAACGAATCCGTTTTTTGTTTTGTTTTGTTTTGTTTTTTATCTTTTGTTTGATCATACATGAAACGGGGTAGATAGTTGTGTTGTGGGGAGGGGGGGGGGGGTGAGAAACATATAGAGGGAGAGGGAGGGAGTTAGAGAGAGAGAGAGAGTGAGGGTGAGGATGACAGACTGAGAGGGAGAAAAAAGAGTGAAAGACAGTGCGAGAGAGTGAGAGTGAGAGAAAATGAGAGGGAGAAAAAGCGTGTGAGTTAGAGAATGAGAGTGAGAGAGAGAGCGTGAAAGAGTGATAGTGAGGGGGGCGGGAGACAGGGTGGGGAGAGAGAGAGAGGGAGTGAGAGAGAGAGTGGTAGTGACAGAGTATGAGAGAGAGAGAGTGAGGGTGAGACAGAGTGAGAGAGAGGGGGGGTGAGGGAGAGAGAGAAAGAGAGAAATCGAAACTTTTTTATACTGAGGGAAAAGGAAATATGTAAATCAGTCGATGGAATGCAAGAAAACAACACATACAAAAATAAATAAAATAAAAAAGGGAAAAAAAGTAAATGCACACACATGTCATGGCGACAGCAGCAACAACAACAAAATTAGATTGCATAGAAAAACACAACTACCCACAGAACATAGTATGCACACGCGTGAATGAGACAGGGAAGGAACAGAGAGAAAGAGAGAGAGAGAGAGAGAGAGAGAGAGAGAGAGAGAGAGAGAGAGAATGAGTGAGAAAGAGTGTGTGAGAGAGAGAAGGAGAGAGAGTGATAGAAAGAAAGAGAGACAGAGTGAGAGAAAGAGAGAGAGTGTGTGTGTGTGTGAAAGAGAGAAAGAGAAAGAGTGAGAGAGAGAGAAAGGGTGAGAGAGAGAGAGAGTTAGGGTGAAAGAGAGAGAAAGAGAGACTCAGAGAGGGAAAAAGAGAGTGAGAGAGAGAAAGAGAAAGAGAGAGAGAGTAAGGGTGAGAGAGAGAGAGAGGGTGAAAGAGAGAGAAAGAGAGACTCAGAGAGGGGAAAAGAGAGAGAGAGAGAGAGAGAGAGAGAGAGAGAGAGAGAGAGAGAGAGAGAGAAAGGGTGTGTCTGAAAGGGTTAGAAAGCGAAATTCCATTGCTGTCGATAAGCCATTGAACCAGCGGCTCTAGCAGATAGGCGATAAGTCCCGGTGTCCAAGGGATTCCAGAGACAAAGTTGAGTCATTGATTCGTCGTCGACTGTGTCGGAAACCTTTGATCGCGATTTTGCTGCTGCTGTTGTGCTGCTGAGCACGCTTGCATTCGCGCGCGCGCGCGCGCGCACACACACACACACACACACACACACACACACACACACACAGTTTTCTTTTTGTTTCTGTTTTTCACTTTTCCCCCTCCGTTTTTCTTTTTTCTTCCTTCTCTCCTCTTCTCCCCCCCCCCCACCCCCTCTCTCTCTCTCACACAACCCCCCCAACCCCCTCCCCCCACACACATACACACTGTTCTCTTTTTCTTTCTGTTTTTCACTTTTTCCCGTCCGTTTTTCTTCTTTCTTCTTTCTTCCTTCCTTCCTATTCTCCCGTCCCCCTTCTTCTCTCCTCTTCTCCTTCCACTGCCTCCGTCTTCACTGTCTTCTTCTTCTTCTTCTTCGTCGTCGTCGTCGTCATCTTCTTGAGCTCTTCTTGCTCCTCTTTGTTCTTCCTTCCTTCCTTCCTTCTTCTGATACCACCTCTTCTTCCTCCCCTCCCTCACCACCTTCTTCTTCTTCTTCTTTCTTGCCCTTCTTCATCCTTTCTTCTTTTCCATCTTCCTCCTCCAGTGGCTGCCTCTTCTGCTTTCTGCTTCGTGTTCTCATTTTCTTCGTGGTTTTTTTGTTGTTTTTTGTTTGTTTTGCTTTGCTTCGTTTCTTTCCGTTTCTTCTTCTTCTTCTTCTTCTTCTTCTTCTTCTCCCCCCTTCTTCTCATCCTCCTCCTCTTCCTCCTCCTTTCCTCCTTCTCATCCTCCTCCTCTTCCTCCTCCTTCTTTTCCTCCTCCTCTTCCTCCTCCTTCTTTTCCTCCTTCTCATCCTCCTCCTCATCCTCCTCCTTCTTTTCCTCCTTCTCATCCTCCTCCTCTTCCTCCTCCTTCTTTTCCTCCTTCTCCTCCTCCTCCTCCTTCTTTTCCTCCTTCTCATCCTCCTCCTCCTCTTCCACCTCCTTCTTTTCCTCCTCCTCATCCTCCTCCACTCCTCCTTTTCCTCTTCCTCCTCTTTCTTTTTCTCCTTGTATTTGTATTTGTATTTCTTTTCATCTCAACACATTTCTCTGTGTGAAATTCGGGCTGCTCTCCCCAGGGAGAGCGCGTCGCTATACAACAGCGCTACTCTTTTCTTCTTTTTTTTCCTGCGTGCAGTTTTATTTATTTTTCCCTATCGAAGTGGATTTTTCTACAGAATTTTGCTAGAAACAACCTATTTGTTGCCGTGGGGTTTTTTTTTACGTGCGCTAAGTGCACGCTGCACACGGGACCTCGGTTTATCGTCCAGACCACCACTCAAAAGTCTAGGGGAGGGGGAGAAAATATCGGCCGCTGAGCCGTGATTCGAACCAGCGCGCTCAGATTCTCTCGCTTCCTAGGCGGACGCGTTACCTCTAGGCCACCATTCCACAGCTTCTCAGCCTCCTCCTCCTTTTCCCCCCTTCTTCTTCTCCTCCTTCTTCTTCTTCGATTCTTTTTTTCTTTTCTGCTTCTTCTTCTTTTTCTCCCCCCACCCCCTCCGCCCCTCCTTTTCATCCTCTTTCTCTTTCTTCTTTTCATCCTCCTCCTTCCATTACTTTTCTTTTTTTTTTCTTCTTCTTTTTTTTCCCCATTCTTCTCCATCACCCCTTCCTCTTCCTTCCCCTTGTCTACTCTTTCTTCATAGTCTGAAATCACCGCCTCGTCCCGAAGCCCTGGAACTGCCTTGGCATCCATAATTATGACTGACTGTAAACTGTCCAGCTGACTGGCTGGTAGGTTGCCTGGCTGGTTGGATGGAGGATTACTGGCTGATTTGCTTAGCTCGGCAGCTGATGACTGGCTGATTGAGGGATTAACTGGGTTACCTGATCGACTGACTTGCTGGACAGACGTACTAACAAGCTGAGCAGGATGTTTTCTGCGGAAGCCTTTATTTTTTTTTTTTTCCTTTTTGATAATTCATTTTATTTTAAGCCCTTTGACAGCTGCTGACAAATACGTTCATCAGTGAAATGCTGTCGTCTGAGAGAAATAAGACAGAAGCTTACAGGTCAATATGTCAGTGAAGGGCTGTCATCTGACAGAGCTAAGACAGAAGCTTACAGGTCAGGATGTCAGTGAAGGGCTGTCATATGACAGAGATAAGACAGAAACTTACAGGTCAGGATGTCAGTGAAGGGCTGTCACCTCACTGAGATAAGACAGAGCTTACAGGTCAGGATATCAGTGAAGGGCTGTCACCTCATTGAGATAAGACAGAAGCCTACAGGTCAAGGTGTCAGTGAAGGGCTGTCACCTCACTGAGACAGGGCAGAGCTTACAGATCAGGATGTCAGTGAAGGGCTGTCACCTCACTGAGATAAGACAGAAGCTTACAGGTCAAGATGTCAGTGAAGGGCTGTTACTCACTGAGATATGACAGAAGTTTACAGGTCAGGATGTCAGTGGAGAGCTGTCACCTCACTTAGGGCAAAGCTGACAGGTCAGGATGTCAGTTAATGGCTGTCACATCACTGAGATGTGACAGAAGCTTAGAGGTCAGGATGTCAGTGAAGGGCTGTCACCTCACTAAGATATGACAGAAGCTTACAGGTCAGGATGTCAGTGAAGAACTGTCACCTCACTAAGATATGACAGAAGCGTACAGGTCAGGATGTCAGTGAAGGGCTGTCACCTCACTAAGAAATGACAGAAGCGTACAGGTCAGGATGTCAGTGAAGGGCTGTCACCTCATTGAGATAAGACAGTAGCGTACAGGTCAGGATGTCAGTGAAGGGCTGTCACCTCACTAAGATATGACAGAGGCGTACAGGCCAGGATGTCAGTGAAGGGCTGTCACCTCACTAAGATATGACAGAAGCGTACAGGTCAGGATGTCAGTGAAGGGTTGTCACATCACTGAGATATGACAGAAGCTTACAGGTCAGGATATCAGTGACGGGCTGTCACCCTACTAAGATATGACAGAAGCGTACAGGCCAGGATGTCAGTGAAGGGCTGTCACCTCACTAAGATATGACAGAAGCTGACAGGTCAGGATGTCAGTGAAGGGCTGTCACCCTACTAAGATATGACAGAAGCTTACAGGTCAGGATGTCAGTGAAGGGCTGTCACCTCACTAAGATATGACAGAAGCGTACAGGTCAGGATGTCAGTGAAGGGCTGTCACCTCACTAAGGTATGACAGAAGCGTACAGGTCAGGATGTCAGTGAAGGGCTGTCACCTCACTAAGGTATGACAGAAGCTTACAGGTCAGGATGTCAGTGAAGGGCTGTCACCTCACTAAGGTATGACAGAAGCTTACAGGTCAGGATGTCAGTGAAGGGCTGTCACATCACTAAGATATGACAGAAGCTTACAGGTCAGGATGTCAGTGAAGGGCTGTCACCTCACTGAGATATGACAGAAGCTTACAGGTCAGGATGTCAGTGAAGGGCTGTCACATCACTTAGGGCAAAGCTGACAGGTCAGGATGTCAGTGAAGGGCTGTCACCTCACTAAGGTATGACAGAAGCTTACAGGTCAGGATGTCAGTGAAGGGCTGTCACATCACTGATACACGACAGAAGCTTACAGGTCAGGATGTCAGTTAATGGCTGTCAACTCACTAAGATATGACAGAAGCTTACAGGTCAGGATGTCAGTGAAGGGCTGTCACATCACTGAGATATGACAGAAGCTTACAGGTCAGGATGTCAGTGAAGGGCAGTAACATCAATGATATAAGACTGAAGCCCACCATAGGATGTCACCCACCACTGTTTATTCTCATTTTTCCTTCGTCCTTTTTTAAAATTTTGTTTTGTACGTACATAGAAACACACACACACACACACACACACACACACACACACACACTCATTCAACCACCTACCTCCAAGCACAGGTACGTACATAGAAACACACAAACAACACACACACACACACACACACACACACACACACTCTCTCTCTCTCTCTCTCTCTCTCTCTCTTTCGAAATATATATATACAAGAAAGAAATGCTTATCCAAGCATATACAAAACTTTCGGATTCCCAGATTACCCCACTTACTTCAAAATGTCAACAGCATTATGTCAGGAGATGTAGCAATGTTTATTTTTTATGCGTTAAAACAGAGAATAGAAAGCGCTCAGTCTTACCTGAAAGACATGTTTCTCAATTACCCTCAGCTTTTTATTTAGTTTTGTTATATTATCAGTTTATCCCTTTCTAACATTTTGTTGTTCATCCAACTCAAGGTTGGGTTTTCATATGTGTGCGTATAGTTGTAACACGTGCATTCATATGTATACAGGTAAGAGGCATTACATTGAAACAGTAAAACAGTTCCTAGTTCTTAGTTCTCTCTCTCTCTCTCTCTCTCTCTCTGTGTGTGTGTGTGTGTGTGTGTGTGCGTGTGTGTGTGTGTGTGTGTGTGTGTGTGTGTGTGTGTGTGTGTGTGTGTGTGTGTGTGTGTGTGTGTGTGTCTCAATTGTAATGACACATGTAAAACTGTTATTACCCCCTATTCTTATGGGGCGATGGCCTTAATTGAATAAACCATATCTCTCTCTTTTTCTCTCTCTCTCTGTCTCTATCTCTCCATCTCTCTTTCACTCGCTCGCTCTCTCTTTCTCTCAATCACACACAGTGTTAACATAACTTTTGTTTCCCGACAGTCGACAGTCATTTATCAACCGTGTATGAACAGAAACCCATCCACCTCCCACCCCGTCTCTCTCTCTCTCTCTCTCTCTCTCTCTCTCTTCCCCCCCCACCCTCTCTCTCTCCCCCCTCTCTCTCTCTCCTCTCTCTCTCTCTCTCCCCTCTCTCCCCCACTCTCTCCCCCCTCTCCCTCTCCCTCCTCTCTCTCTCCCTCTCTCTCTTTCTCTCTTCCCCCCTCTCTCTCTCCCCCTCTCTCTCCCCTCTCTCTCTCTCTTTCTCTTTCTCTCTCTCTTCAATCACACACACACACACACAGTGATAGGCTAATCGGCACAACACACTACATATTTCCTTCTGTCGTTTCATGTCTTTCTTTAAGCAGGGAGCGCTTCCTCTTTTTTTTTCCACTTTGAATTATGCAGCTCCCTTCCTTCTAAAATCAGGGGCGTCATTTTCTACTTACTCTTTTTTTCCCCCTTTAGCAATCGCTTTGCCTCCACTAGTCGTTCATCAAAGCCTTGGTGCCTCTGTGTGTGTGTGTGTGTGTGTGTGTGTGTGTGTGTTTGTTTGTGTGCCATCGCTGCATGTGTGTGTGTATGTGTATGTGTGTGTGTGTGCGTGTGTGTGTGTGTGTTTGTGTGCCATCGCTGCATGTGTGTGTGTGTGTGTGTGTTTGTGTATGTGTGTATGTGTGTGTGTATGTGTGTGTGTTTGTGTGCCATCGCTGCATTGTGTGTGTGTGTGTGTGTGTGTGTGTGTGTGTGTGTGTGTGTGTGTGTGTGTGTGTGAAGAAGATGAAATACTGGGCAATCTTCTTTCCTGTCTGGGACTCGCCTTTATCGATTCTGCCATTCAGCCAGAGAGCTCTCTCTCTCTGTCTCTCTCCCTGTCTCTCTCTTTTACTTCCGCCTTTCTCTCTCCTCTCTCTCTCCCCCCCTCTCTCTCTCTCTCTCCCCATATCTCTCTATTTCTCTAGTCCCCCCCCTCTCTCTCCCTCTCTCTCTCTCTTCTCTCTATCCGTCTTTCTCTCTCCCTGCCTGTGTCTCTAGGTTTGTGCCTTTGGCCGTGTCTCTCTCTGTCTCTCCGCTTCTGTCTCTCCGTCTCTGTTTCTGTCTCTCTCTCTCTCTGTCTCTCTCTCTCTCTGTCTCTGTCTCTCTCTGTCTCTGTCTAAATCTGTGTCTTTCTCTCCATCTCTCTGTCTCTGTCATTGTCTCTGTCTGTCTCTCTGTCACTGTCTCTGCCTCTCTCTCTCTGTCTCTCTCTCTCTCTCTCTCTCTCTCTCTCTCTCAGTGTGTGTATGCATGTGTGTGCACGGATGTGGGTGTGTGTGTGTGTGGGGAGAGGGCGGAGGGGGGGTGTTTTCTTCATTATGTATACAATTCTGCATGAAAACCTTTTCCCTTCATTTATGTGTGTGCTAGCCTACTTGTAATAGATGTAGATTAGCAAGGACAGATTGGAAGAATAGGCAATGCCTAAAATCTTAATCCTTGAATAAAAACGTTTTGAGTTCTGAGTTCCGAGTTCTCTCTCTCTCTCTCTCTCTCTCTCTCTCTCTCTCTCTCTCTCTCTCTCTCTCTCTCTCTCCTTTGGCGTTCACGTAATACAGATGACACATCAAATGAGGTGAAAGGGGTGAAGGAGAGAGGGGGGGGTATAAACAGAGGAGGGGGGGGAGGGGATAACGAGAAAGAGAAGGGAGAGACAGAGAGAGAGGAGGGGAAGACAAAGAGAGGGAAGAGTGGGAAAGAGAGATGAGAGAGAGAGAGACAGAGGAAATAGAGAAGGTGTGGAAGAGATAGAGGGATAGGAAGGAGATAGAGACAGAGAAGAGAAAGAGTGAGAGAGGGACAAATGACAAATGACAAATGTTTTATTGAGGGTAAAATGGATAAGCTGGAAGCTTCTTTACACCATGCCCTCACACACGCATACACACACATACACACATTGTAATAAATGAAATAAGTATGAATAATAAATGACATAGAACAAACCAAATAGATAATAATAGTCACATAAATGAGAGAGAGAGAGAGAGAGAGAGAGAGGTTGTGGCGGAGTGAGAGACAAAAGGGGGGGGGGGGAGAAGAGATTTCAGATTCCAGATGGTTTAGTCATGTATAGGCCTAGGCCCTTCATGACGGGAGTATGTGAACATTAGGGAGAAGAGAGAGAACTCAGAATTCAGAACTCAAAACGTTTTTTGTTGTTGTTTTTAATTATTATTCAAGGATTAAGATTTAAGGCATCGCCCATTCTTCCAATCTGTCCTTGCTAATCTACATCAGTTACAATAACACACGTATATATATATATATCTAATGGAGATGGGAGAAAGAGAGAAGAAAAAAAATCACAACAGAAACAAGTGCTGCAGAAGAAATAATATAAAGAACACACACACACACACACACACACACACACACACACACACACACACACGTACACACACGTACACACACACACACACACACACACACACACACACACACACAGATTTACAGCGGGATAAGAGAGAGAGGGGTGGGGGGTGGAAGAGAAATATATCATTAGTATCGACAACCGGATGACTGAAGAGAGACAGACAGAAAGACAGAGAGGAGAGAGAGAGGGGTGAGGGAGGGAGAGACAGACAGACAGACAGATAGAGGAGAGAGAGAAAGAGGGAGAGAGATAGCAAGACAGCTATAGACAGAGACAAAGAGAGATAGCCAGAGAGAAACAGATGCAGAGACAGAGACATAGACAGAAACAGAGGCAGAGACAGAGACAAGAGACAGAAACAGTGGCAGAGACAGAGACAAGAGACAAGAGACAGAGACAGAAACAGAGGCAGAGACAGAGACAAAGACAGACACAGAGACAGAGACAGAGACAAGAGACAGAGACAGAAACAGAGGCAGAGACAGAGACAGAAACAGAGGCAGAGACAAGAGACAGAGACAGAAACAGAGACAGAGACAGAGACAAGAGACAGAGACAGAAACAGAGGCAGAGACAGAGACAAGAGGCAGAAACAAGAGACAGACAGAAAGACAGCCAGCGTTCGTGACTCGGGGTCGGAGGTGGATGAATGGAAATGTGACATACAACAACAGCAGCAGCAGCAGCAGCAGCTATCATGAGCGACGGAAGGAAGGAAGGAAGGAAGAAAGGAAGGAAGGAAGGAAGAAAGGAAGGAAGGAACGTACAGGACCAGGGTGGATGTATGTGTGTCATGCCAACAAGCACCCTCCCTCCCTCTCTCCCTCCCCACCCCCCAACCCCCACCCCGCCCCCCCCTCCCCTTTGACATTTCGCTTCCTAGTCACCTGATTTCCCGCACGAGGAATGATTTTCCTCTCTTTCCTTCTCTCTCTTTTTTTTTCTCCATTCTCTTCTCTCTCTATAACGTCCTGTCCCCTCCCCCCCCCCTCTCTCTCTCTCTCTCGTTTTCTCCTTGCCCCGAGGGCTGGATGAGAAAAAAAAGCACATGTATGTTTATTCTCACTTCCCTACATAAAAAAAAAAAAAATTCGATCGTTCGTTCGTTCTCTCTCTGTCTCTCTCTGTCTCTGTCTGTCCCTGTTTCTCTCTCTGTCTCTCTGTCTCTCTCTCTCTCCGTGCATCGACTTTTAAAACATCACAAATCACACCCGTTCAAGACAAACATCTGTTAAGAACCCTGGCAGCATCAGAAGCTATTACCGAAGTCAGGAACACAGCAGTAGTAGCAGCGCAGCTTTCAGAGAGAAAGGAAAAAAGGAAGAGAGAGATAAATTGATCTTTGTTGCAGAAACAGGAGAAGAAAAAAAGGAAAAAAAGACAAAGAAAAAGCGTTTTGTCGCTCTCTGAATGTGGACGGCTGACTCATAATTGTTGTTGCAGGCGATTGTCAAGTTAGAATACTGCGCTCGGGTGATGCTCTGAGGGTGATCTATAACACACACACACACACACACACACACACACACACACACGCACGCACGCACACACACACACACACACAAACACACACACACACACGCACACACACACACACACACACGCACGCACGCACGCACGCACGCACGCACACACACACACACACACACATAACAACAACAACAACAACAACTTGTAGTCTGTACTTTCTGACCCGACTTCATGTCAGGTTGACAGTGGGTTATTTAGATTGCTCAACGCAATGTCCCGATGTCAGAAAAAAAACTATGTGTTAAGTTGTGTTGTGATTTTTTTGTGTGTGCGGGCGTTCTATTGGTGTTGGTGTTGTGTTGTTTGTGTGGTGTGGCGTGGTGTGTTGGTGTTGTGTTAGTGTGGTGTGGTGTGGTGTGGTGTGTTGGTGTTGTGTTAGTGTGGTGTGGTGTGTTGGTGTTGTGTTAGTGTGGTGTGGTGTGGTGTGGTGTGTTGGTGTTGTGTTAGTGTGGCGTGGTGTGTTGGTGTTGTGTTAGTGTGGTGTGGTGTGGTGTGGTGTGTTGGTGTTGTGTTAGTGTGGTGTGTTGTGTTGGTGTTGTGTTAGTGTGGTGTGGTGTGGTGTGGTGTGTTGGCGTTGTGTTAGTGTGGTGTGGTGTGGTGTGGTGCGTTGTGTTGTGTTGTGCTGGGTATTGTGTTGTTGGTGTGGTGTGGAGTGGTGTGGTGTGGTGTGCTGGTGTTGCATTGGTGTTGTGTTAGTGTGGTGTGGTGTGGTGTGTTGTGTTGGTGTTGGTGTGGTGTTGTTGGTGTGGTGTGGTGTGGTGTGGTGTGGTCTGGTATAGTGTGGTGTGGTGTGTTGTGCTGTGGGGTGTGGTGTGGCGTGGTGTGGTGTGTTGTGTTGTGTTGGTGTTGGTGTGGTGTGGTGTGGTGTGGCGTGGTCTGGTATTGTGTGGTGTGGTGTGTTGTGCTGTGGGGTGTGGTGGGGTGTGGTATGGTGTGGTGTGGTGTGGTCTGGTATAGTGTGGTGTGGTGTGTTGTGCTGTGGGGTGTGGTGTGGCGTGGTGTGGTGTGGTGTGTTGTGTTGTGTTGGTGTTGGTGTGGTGTTGTTGGTGTGGTGTGGTGTGGTCTGGTATAGTGTGGTGTGGTGTGTTGTACTGTGGGGTGTGGTGTGGTGTGTTGTATGATGTGGTGTGGTATGGTGTGGTGTGGTGTGGCGTGGCGTGGTGTGGTGTGATGTGGCGTGGTGTGGTGTGGTGTGGTGTGGTGTGTTGGTGTTGTGTTGGTGTGGTGTGGTATGGTGTGGTGTGGTGTGGTGTGTTGGTGTTGTGTTGGTGTTGTGTTAGTGTGGTGTGGTGTGGTATGGCGTGGTGTGGTGCACGTAAAAGAACCCAAGGCAACAAAAAAGTTGCTCTTGGCAAAAATCTTTAGAAAAATCCACTTCGACAGGAAAAAAAACCCACAAAACAAAAAAAAACACAAAAAAAAACTGCAGGCAGTAAAAAAAAGATTTTGTTTTATTATTATTAAAAGGGTGGCGCTCTCAGTGCAACGACGCGCTCTCCTTGGGGAGAGCAACCCAAATTCCACGCACAGAAATCTGTTGTGACAAAAAAAAACAATACAATACAATACAATACTGTCCCCCGTGGGGATGCCGGGGGGTCTCTCAGCAGCAACAGCATCCCCGCCTTCTGGAAATTGTGTGCTAGAAATTTCCTCTTTTCTGTCACTCTCTTTGTTTCTGCCTTTTTTTTCTTTTTCTTTCTTCACTGTTGTCTCCTTTTTCTGCCTTCCCAGTCCATTCCCCTTTCTTTTTTTTTTTCTAGCAAGCCTTGACACTTTTTTTTTCTCTCTCTCTCTCTCTTTTCCGCAGTCTTTGATGTACTATCTGTGCTGTTTTGCTCAGGCGATTAGGTAGTGAGATGTAAACACTGGGATGGGCACTAGCTGCCTGTACTGCAGTGTTATTTGCCTATACGTCCTTTTTTATGTTTTTTTGTTTGTTTGTTTGGATCTGAAGTATTGTTGTTGTTTTTTTTCCTTTTTTAAGACTTTTTTTTTGGTAATCTGGGGATGATAAATTAAGCAGAATGGCTGCTGGCTTCCTCAGCATGGCCTAGTCTTATTTGCCGTAAGGAGCGAAATGATTGGGATACTGTGTCATGAACTGTTTTGTGGGTTTGTCTTAGTGTTTTGGGTGGGGTTTTTGTGTGTGTTTGTTTTGTTGTTGTTTTTTGTGTGGGGGGTTTTTCGTGTGTGTTTTTTTTATTTTTTATGTAACAGTTTTGTGGTGACGCGGTTGAGCATTTGTATGGTTTGACAGTCCTGGTATGGCCCTGTGCGGTCGGCTGGACTATAAGCAACAAGAACCAGACTAAGAATACAATACTGACGTTTCATTTTGCTCCACACTGACTTTCTCCCTCGATTTTTATGGCAAGCCGATTTCACATCGTTAGAGTGCCCTGGCCTGAGGCAAGTGAGGTTGACACAGGCTGACTGAGTCATTCGTCGTGTGTGCGTGTGTTTGTGTGCGTGTGTGTGTGTGTGTGTGTGTGTGTGTGTGTGTGTGTATGTGTTGTTTGTGTGTGTGTGTGTGCGTGTGTATGTGTGTTTGTGTGTATATGTGTGTTGTTTGTGTGTGTGTGTGTGTGTGTGTGTGTGTGTGTGTGTGTGTGTGTGTGTGTGTGTGTGTGATGTGTGTGTGTGTGTGTGTGTGTGTATGTGTGTGTGTGCTGTTTGTTTGTGTGTGTGTGTGTGTGTGTGTGTGTGTGTGTGTGTAGAGTATGTGTGTGTAAGTGTGTGCAAAAGTGTGTGTGTGTGTGTGTGTATCCAAAATACCAACAGACGCACAGACCAACCCCCACCCCCACCACCACCACCCCTCACACACACACGCACACCCTCCCTAACCCCTACCACCCACTTCTTCCCCCCCACCCACCCCCCCCGACCCCCACACTCACCCCCCAAATTGCCAGTGAACGGGGGGGGGGGGGGGAGCAGTGAGCGAACAGGGGTTAGCGTGTGTGTGGATATCGATTTGCCCTGAGCCAGCAAGATTGCCTTGAACGCGCGTGGCGATCGATGTCTCCTCTGTAGTGGTAGTATGATGTCGTCATGGTACATACAGTGTGTGTCACCGACCTGCTTTTGGGGGGGGGGGGGGCGTTTTCCTCTCTTTCTCTCTCTCTCTCTCTCTCTCTCTCTCCCTCTCTCTCTCTTTCTCTCTCTTTCTTTCTCCCCCCCTCTCTCTCTCCCTCTCTTTCTTTCTATTATCTCTATATCTCCCTCTCTCTCCCTCTCTCTTTCTATCCTATCTTTCTCTCTCTCTCTCTCTCTCTCTTCTTTCTCCCCCCTCCTCTCTCTCTCCCTTTCTTTCTTTCTATTATCTCTATATCTCCCTCTCTCTCCCTCTCTCTTTCTATCCTATCTTTCTCTCTCTCTCCCTCTCTTTCTTTCTCCCCCCCTCTCTCTCTCTCCCTATCTTTCTTTCTATTATCTCTATATCTCCCTCTCTCTCTTTCTCTTCCTCTCTCTGTCTTTCTTTCTCCCCCTCTCTCTCTCCCTATCTTTCTTTATTATCTCTATATATCCCTCTCTCTCTCTCCCTCTCTCTTTCTATCCTATCTCTCTCTTCCTCTCTCTCTTCCCCTCTCTCTACTTGCCACACGTAGATTTCAGAGACAGTAACAATACTGTACCTTTTGAACACCCGGATGTTTCTGGAACTTCTATACTGATGACATCTCTCTCTCTCTCTCTCTCTCTCTCTCTCTCTCTGACTCACTGTCCTATCCATCTGTCAGTCTTAGTGTGTGGGGGGAGGGAGGGGGTGCTGTCAGTGTGTGTGCGTGCGTGTGTGTGTATGTATGTGTGTGCGCTCGCGCGCGTGCGTCAGTATGTACGTGTGTGCGCTCGCGCGCGAGCGTCAGTGTGTGTATGCATGTGTGTGCACGGGTGTGGGTGTGTGTGGGGGGGCGGGAGGGTTGTTTTCTTCATTATGTATACCCTTCTGCATGAAAACCTTTTCCTTTCATTTCTGTGTGTGCTATTTGTAATAGATGTAGATTAGCAAGGACAGATTGGAAGAATAGGCTATGCCTCAAATCTTAATCCTTGAATAAAAACGTTTTGAGTTCGGAGTTCTCTCTTTCTTTCTCTCTCTCCTCTCCACTCTCTCTCCCTCTCTTTCTCTCTCTCCTGATGATACAACACCACACTAAACACGTGAAGGGTTCTGTGGTGTTCCGTGGGTGGCCACCCCATCCCCCACCCCCACCTCCCCAACCCAACCCACCCCGCCCCGCGGCCCCCTACGCCCCTCCATTCCCCCATCATAAGTGTTGAGACTCGTAATATTGACAGCGTCAGCAGTTATCTCGACATTCGACTCGGCAGCTAGTTCATAGAGAGTGCAGACTTGATTGGAGTGGAAAAGGAGGACTGGGGAAGGGGTGTGTGGGGGCTGGGGGGCTGGGGGGGGGGGCCGGGGGTAGGGGGGGGGAGGGAGAGGGGGCGGGTCAGAAACCCAAGGTCTAGACGCTGAGGGAGCCGCTTGCCTTGCACAACAGGCTGCCAACCCCGGTACAGCCGACTGACAGCAGCTGCCACTGGACGCTTATCATTCGTTTCCTGTGGTATCATTCAATCAGATTTGAGGCACGCACGCACGCATGCACGCACGTACACACACACGCACACGCACACACGCGCGCGCACACACACACACACGCGCGCGCGCACGCGCACACATACACACGTAACTTTTTTACGTGTATGACCATAATCATACTTTTTCTTATAGGCAGTCTTTTTTTTTTTTTCCTGCGTGCAGTTTTATTTGTTTTCCAATCGAAGTGGATTTTTCTACAGAATTTTGCCAGGGACAACCCTTTTGTTGCCGTGGGTTCTTTTACGTGAGCTACGTGCATGCTGCACACGGGACCTCGGTTTATCGTCTCATCCCAGTGACTAGCGTCCAGACCACCACTCACGGTCTAGTGGAGGGGGGGGGGAGAAAATACAGGCGACTGAGCCGTGATTCGAACCAGCGCTCTCAGATTCTCTCGCTTCTTAGACGGACGCGTTACCTCTAGGCCATCACTCCTCGTCGGAGAGGGGTGGGGGCTGGGGAAGGGAGTCGGGGGGGGGGGCGGGAGGGGGATTGGGGGAGGGGGAATCTCCACCCTTAACCAACTGGATGCCGGCGCCAAACCTGGGGATCGAACTCAGGAAACGTAGGGCGAAAAATCCAGCGCATTGACCATTCCACCACTGCGCCCGTTGTGGGATGTGGTGGTGTGGTGTTGGGGGCTATGGTACTCCCCTGACAAGTGACCGGTTGCATTGCTCGGACGGAAGAGCCTAGTATGGTCGTAACCCGCTACTGAACTGTGTGTAGTATGGAACTGACCAATGGCGTAGTTCGGTCAACGTCGGCATTTAGTCACGTGTAACTGTCTTGTTCTTCTTCTTCTTCTTCTGCGTTCACTCGTATGCACACGAGTGGGCTTTTACGTGTATGACCGTTTTTACCCCGCCATGTAGGCAGCCATACTCCGTTTTCGGGGGTGTGCATGCTGGGTATGTTCTTGTTTCCACAACCCACCGAACGCTGACATGGATTACAGGATCTTTAACGTGCGTATCTGATCTTCTGCTTGCGTATACACACGAAGGGGGATCAGGCACTAGCAAGGTCTGCACATATGTTGACCTGGGAGATCGTAAAAATCTCCACCCTTTACCCACCAGGCGCCGTCACCGTGATTCGAACCCGGGACCCTCAGATTGACAGTCCAACGCTTTAACCACTCGGCTATTGCGCCCGTCGGTGTAACTGTCAAAAAGTTAAAACCAAGCAATGCAACTGGTTCCAGCTGACCATCCCTCATCACGACTTTTTTGTCACCAGGCATATCATTGGAACCATCCGCTTTTGGGAAGAGTATCTTTACATACTGACTGCTGCCGTCCTGATAAAACACTGCTTTGTACCATCTGGGAGTGTGTTTGGTAGCGGTGGAGTGGGGGGGGGTGGCCAGGGGGGGGGGGAGGATGCGTGCGTGTG
>NC_134896.1:28872347-28874847 GCF_041734735.1 Babylonia areolata
GAGAACCTAGCCATTCTTGACGCCAGGTGGAACCCCCATCGCCCCATCCCCCACTCTCTCCCCCCACTCCCCCTCAAAAAAAAAAAAAAAAAAAAAATCAAAAAACCAACAACTACACCAACAAACAAACAGAAACGCACCTTCATAGCGTATGCCGCGAGAGCCTCGCCTAACTAGCGTACATGAAACGCGCCTCTCGCCGAATGGGTGAGTTTAACTGATGACCTATGGGTGGCTGTGGTCTTTTCCGTGAGGGGTAGTGTGGTTGAGGCGTTGGTCCCGTGGGGGTCCCGTATAGTCCTGTCTGCCGGTCCGAGGGCAGGGGGGCGGAGGGAGGTATGGGGGGGGGGGGGGGGGGTGGGGGTCCTCGCTGTGCCGGTCCTGGCCGTTGGCCGGCGTCAGTGCTGAGGAAGTCCGTTGTTTGCGGTACGAGCCAGGGTGGTCCACGCTGAGTCCTGGCTGTGCTCGGGTGGTGGGGGTGTTCTGGCTGTGCTCGGGTGGTGGGGGTGGGTGTCCTGGCTGTGCTCGGGTGGTGGGGGTGGGTGTCCTGGCTGTGCTCGGGTGGTGGGGGGGGGGTGTCCTGGCTGTGCTCGGGTGGTGGGGGTGGGTGTCCTGGCTGTGCTCGGGTGGTGGGGGTGGGTGTCCTGGCTGTGCTCGGGTGGTGGGGGTGTCCTGGCTGTGCTCGGGTGGTGGGGGTGGGTGTCCTGGCTGTGCTCGGGTGGTGGGGGGGGGGTGTCCTGGCTGTGCTCGGGTGGTGGGGGTGGGGGTGTCCTGGCTGTGCTCGGGTGGTGGGGGTGGGGGTGTCCTGGCTGTGCTCGGGTGGTGGGGGTGTCCTGGCTGTGCTCGGGTGGTGGGGGTGTCCTAGCTGTGCTCGGGTGGTGGGGGTGGGGGTGTCCTGGCTGTGCTCGGGTGGTGGTGGTGGGGGTGTCCTGGCTGTGCTCGGGTGGTGGGGGTGTCCTAGCTGTGCTCGGGTGGTGGGGGTGGGGGTGTCCTGGCTGTGCTCGGGTGGTGGTGGTGGGGGTGTCCTGGCTGTGCTCGGGTGGTGGGGGTGGGGGTGTCCTAGCTGTGCTCGGGTGGTGGGGGTGGGGGTGTCCTGGCTGTGCTCGGGTGGTGGGGGTGGGGGTGTCCTGGCTGTGCTCGGGTGGTGGGGGTGTCCTGGCTGTGCTCGGGTGGTGGGGGTGTCCTAGCTGTGCTCGGGTGGTGGGGGTGTCCTGGCTGTGGTGGGGGTGTCCTGGCTGTGCTCGGGTGGTGGGGGTGTCCTGGCTGTGCTCGGGTGGTGGGGGTGTCCTAGCTGTGCTCGGGTGGTGGGGGTGGGGGTGTCCTGGCTGTGGTGGGGGTGTCCTGGCTGTGCTCGGGTGGTGGGGGTGTCCTGGCTGTGCTCGGGTGGTGGGGGTGTCCTAGCTGTGCTCGGGTGGTGGGGGTGGGGGTGTCCTGGCTGTGCTCGGGTGGTGGGGGTGTCCTAGCTGTGCTCGGGTGGTGGGGGTGGGGGTGTCCTGGCTGTGCTCGGGTGGTGGGGGTGTCCTGGCTGTGCTCGGGTGGTGGGGGTGTCCTGGCTGTGCTCGGGTGGGGGGGGGGTGTCCTGGCTGTCGGTGCAAGGCTGGTCCTCGCGGTGTCACCATGTGGGGGAGTCCTGGTGCCACCAGTTGCATTGCTTGGTTCTAACTTTCTGACAGTTACACGTGACTAAAATGCCTACGTTAACCGAACTACGCCATTGGTCAGTTCCATACTACACACAGTTAGTAGCGGGTTTCGACCATACTAGGCTCTTCCGTCCGAGCAATGCAACTGGCTCCTGGCACGCGCCTCTGATCTCGGCACGTTTTTAGACCATGTCAGTGCTGCATTCAGTTCAACGACCTGGCTGTACTTTCTTTCTATTCTTTTTCAGAGTTTCAGAGTTTGTTTATTCCCATTAACTCTTTTGAGTCATAGAGAAACAAGGAAACATGACAATAA
Source organism: Babylonia areolata (assembly GCF_041734735.1). Lineage (NCBI taxonomy): Eukaryota > Metazoa > Mollusca > Gastropoda > Neogastropoda > Buccinidae > Babylonia > Babylonia areolata. The sequence continues at coordinate 28,874,307 of NC_134896.1, forward strand.
CAGGATGACGGCCACAGAGGAAGAGCGAAGATAATTTTTTTTAAAGAAACAAAAGGGGGGATAATACAAATGGGGGGAAAATAAAATAAAATAACTGGCCAAATGTAATCATCAGTCTGGTACAATGCAATAGGAATAGACAAATACACAGATCACAATACGCTGGTAAACGAGCCCTGTCTAAGGGGAACAACTCCCCTGACTGTCCTTACTCTTCAGTTGTCGCTGGCAGCGTTGTGGTTCCTGATTTCAAACCACGACTATCTTCCTGTACGCCCACTTCCCTGAGAGGAGAGGGTTGGGGTGGAGGACCGGCAGAGGGGTACAGGCGGTAATCATCAGCCGCCATGATTTATAGAAGGACTTCTTTCTTCTTCTGCGTTCACTCGTATGCACACGAGTGGGCTTTTACGTGTATGACCGTTTTTACCCCGCCATGTAGGCAGCCATACTCCGTTTTCGGGGGTGTGCATGCTGGGTATGTTCTTGTTTCCATAACCCACCGAACGCTGACATGGATTACAGGATCTTTAACGTGCGT
>NC_134896.1:28884847-28887347 GCF_041734735.1 Babylonia areolata
TCCAGTTAAGTCAGTACCCTCTTTAAAACAGGCTAATTGTTCATTCCAGTTAAGTCAGTACCCTTTTTAAAACAGGCTACGTGTTCATTCCAGTTAATGCAGTACCCTTTTTAAAACAGGCTACGTGTTCATTCCAGTTAAGTCAGTACCCTCTTTAAAACAGGCTACGTGTTCATTCCAGTTAAGTCAGTACCCTCTTTAAAACAAGCTACGTGTTCATTTAAGTCAGTACCCTCTTTAAAACAGGCTACGTGTTCATTCCAGTTAAGTCAGTACCCTCTTTAAAACAAGCTACGTGTTCATTTAAGTCAGTACCCTCTTTAAAACAGGCTACGTGTTCATTCCAGTTTAGTCAGTACCCTCTTTAAAACAAGCAAAGTGTTCATTTAAAGCCTGAACCGGACTATAAATGACGGGCGATTTGAATCAAGCCAGTTTCTCACCAGAGTCTGACACTGTGACGTCGGTGAAGGTTTATTCAAAATAAAAGCCTAATAAAGCTACGGTTTGGCTTCATTTATGGCAGAGAGCGAGATTTGCCTAGCAGCTTCCAATCTAGACCTGAATTGACTTTGGAAAGTACAAAATGTGTCAGCTACACGTAATACAAAATTTGAATGCAGAGAAAAGGGGCGGAGCTAGAGCCGTTTGTGTTTGCGCTAGACGTGTCTGTCAGATAAAAATAGCACCAGCACGTGGTACTGTCCGGTGAGAATTGGAAAGCATGCAGACAGCCCCTCGACGTTGGCAACCGTAAACGACCACATTGTTTGTAAAACATGCAAACGGAGAGAAATATGACGATCTACTAACCTTTCTTGGACTGGAATGATCACATAAACAGCCGGCGAGTGACCTCCACAAAAACTGTGATTGACGCTCGTAACCCCCGGCGCCAGTCTGAAGTGAGAGTGCTGGAGAGGAAGCAGTTTCGGTTTTGGGAGCAGGTGTGGCAGGAGTACACGGATATCTTTCTCCGCTAACAGTGAGTCGGTCTTTGTTTTGCTTTCACCTCCCGCATGTTTACATTTCTACCGGACACGTGCTCGCGCTTTTTATAGATAAACTCCGCCCCTTTCCCTTTTATGGATAGGCTCTAGTGCGCATGCGCAACCGAAACCTTGCTCTCGGGAGTTAAGACTTTAAGTCAGTACCCTTTTTAAAACAGGCTACGTGTTCATTCCAGTTAAGTCAGTACCCTCTTTAAAACAAGCAAAGTGTTCATTCCAGTAAAGTCAGTACCCTCTTTAAAACAGGCTACGTGTGTTCATTCCAGTTATGTCAGTACCCTCTTTAAAACAGGCTACGTGTGTTCATTCCAGTTTTAAGTCAGTACCCTCTTTAAAACAGGCTACGTGTTCATTCCAGTTAAGTCAGTACCCTTTTTAAAACAGGCTACGTGTTCATTCCAGTTAAGTCAGTACCCTTTTTAAAACAGGCTACGTGTTCATTCCAGTTAATGCAGTACCCTTTTTAAAACAGGCTACGTGTTCATTCCAGTTAAGTCAGTACCCTTTTTAAAACAGGCTACGTGTTCATTCCAGTTAATGCGTACCCTTTTTAACAGCACGTGTCATCGTATTAGTACCCTTTTTAAAACAGGCCACGTGTTCATTCCAGTTAAGTCAGTACCCTTTTTAAAACAGGCACGTGTTTCATTCCAGTTAAGTCAGTACCCTCTTTAAAACAAGCTACGTGTGTTCATTCCAGTTAAGTCAGTACCCTCTTTAAAACAGGCTACGTGTGTTCATTCCAGTTAAGTCAGTACCCTTTTTAAAACAGGCCACGTGTTCATTCCAGTTAAGTCAGTACCCTTTTTAAAACAGGCCACGTGTTCATTCCAGTTAAGTCAGTACCCTTTTTAAAACAGGCCACGTGTTCATTCCAGTTAAGTCAGTACCCAGACTTTCTGTAAATAACGTATACGTCCATGGTTTAGTCAGTGTTAGTGTCTAGTCTGTCCTTTTTTCTTTTTTTTTTTTTTCTTTTTTTTTTTTTTTTTTATTGTGGACAGGAAATACGATGTCGGACTGTCTTGAAACCGGAACTTAAACGCAAATCCTGGCAACCCAAATGTTAATCTGACAACAAACCTGGAACAATCAAAGAAAAAATCTTGCAGGTTTTCTTCATCATTCGAAGTGTCGCCCGATTGGACTACTGCGATCGAAACTTGCATTTTGTTCCCTTCATTATTTAAACAAAAATAGAACCTCAGCAATCAAATTCACCTGATAGAATTTAATATTTGGTAGATCTGAGCAAAACCTTAACTGTGTTGAGCTCTGCGACATGATTTCTACGAAGGCAGGCACTGAAATCACTGCTTTAAAAATAGATAGTTGACCAGTGGCATCAAAACTACAAGGTCTCCACTTTTCCATCAAACGGACGTTGCGGTTAAAAATGTTTTAGGGCCATTTCATAGAGCATTTTAAAGAAGAGAGAATGAACTTTTCAGCTGTGTGTTCCATGGAAAGATTTTTTTGTCCGGAAGTGC
>NC_134896.1:28892347-28902347 GCF_041734735.1 Babylonia areolata
ACACCGGTGTTGGGCACTTTGTCCTTCCACGATATGCCCAGATTGCGGCAGATACACCTCAAGTGGAAGGCATTCAGTCTCATCTCCTGCTTGGCGTAGGATGACCACGTCTCACTCCCGCAGGGCAGTGTGCTGACAATGCAGGCGGTGTACACTGCCATCTTGGTCTTGACAGAGAGTCTGGAATTCTCCCACACTCTAGTTGTGAGGCGGGCGAGAGTAGTTGCCGCTTTTCCAGTCCTCTTGTCGATCTCCTTGTCCAAGGAGAGACTGCTACTGATGATGGACCCGAGGTATGTAAACTGGAAATAATCTGGAATAACACTGGGTGGGGACCAAATCAAATCATGCAGCAGTGCAGGGTCTCCTCTGGTGTGTGGTCTCCTGGCGACCTAACATCGATGGTTCCCCGCGGACTGCCGACGCTGGGACTGTGACAGACGAACTCGGGTGTGGCTGTGTATGGGGGACACGGGATGAGCGGCGTGAGAGTAATGCCACTGAAACGGTGCAGATGATGGGGCAGCAAAACATGAAATGAAACAAAACAAAAATAGAAATAAAATCATGTCGCTGATAGCCCAGCCGACCGCTGGTGAACACCTGAGTGTCCTTAAAACCAGCTGAAAAGATCACAGAACAATGGCAAAAGCCAATTAAAACAATTTTAGAATGACTTATCCATTTACATCTCGCTCAGTCCATGTAAAATCTAAATAGAGTTAATTTGATAATAATTGAAAACAACGTAAAAAAAAAAAAAATAAAAAAGACCAGCTCACCGCCGTCTGTTTCAGTCCACGTAAGATATGGGGGAACCAAAGGAAGTCTTTTGCAGTCATGCAGTTCCACAACATAACGATATCGAAGTAAGTTAACTCACTCAGTACGGCCAGTCCTCTCTTCTCCTCTACACAGACCCCTCGGATGTCCAGTGGGTGTCTCAATGACCCAACCCTTAGCTTCCGTCGTCAGAATTGTGGTATTCTTTGTCAACATTCACCTCTTCAGTATGAGAGCCTTCCACTTGCAATACTTTGATGGTGGTAATTGGGGTGAAACGCTGTTAACGTCGTCTCTTTCGCCGTTCGTATGGAGAGAGTTAACATGGTAAGTGCACGCTAATGCAAACGTCCATAGGAAGCACGTAGCTCATTTCACATCCGCGTGATGCCTGCAGTCATGTGCTTGCAGGTTTTCGATTATTTCTACACATAGATGACTGCTATTATGTCAGTGCAGTGTTTGGGAACGTCTCCCAGAATGTTTCAGCTTACAAGTTGCACCAAGTCGGCACTTTGGAGATGGTACAGTTGACGTGACTGACTTGAACTGACTTAAATAATTATATATATAATATAATTATACATATACGACTACCCTAAATTCCTGGAGCTGAATTTAGGATTTTAAAGTGGGACAGGTTGAATCGCACTTTAGCATCCTAAATTCCTTAGCTGAATCTATATATATCCTGAACTGAATCTCTCTCTCTCTCTATATATATATATATATATATGTGTGTGTGTGTGTGTGTGTGTGTGTGTGGTGTGTGTGTGTGTGTGTGTGTGTGAAAAAAACCCAAAAAAACCCACGAATGGTATTTCTTTCATATGAAACAGAAACTAAACGTTTGCTGAGATACAGAAAGCCGTTCGCTGGACTAAGTAGTTCAGGTGTAGCGATCCGATTTGCAGCTTACACTTTTTTGTGTGTTTGTTTGTTTTGTTTTTGTTTTTTGTTTGTTTGTTGTTGTTGTTTGTTTTGTTTTTTGTTTTTGTTTTTTTTGTTTTTGTTTTGTTTTTTCTTCAGTGGTGCGTGTAGACCTGACTGCCACACATGGGCACTGTGCACAAAACCTTGGAGTCAGAAACACTGAGGGGTGTGGGGGTGGGGGGATGCTGGGGGAAGGGGGGTGGGAGGAAGGTATCACTGCCTTGTCTTCAGTGGAGTAGCTCAGACACAACATGCGTGCCTGCACCTATCTCCATGGTATACAAAAACACGCGTTCCATCCATTGTTTTGTTGAATCTTGTTCTTCACGCGTGCATTGCAACTGCCGCGAAACACGACGCGAAACTTTTAAACAAAAAGAGGAGAGGGGTTGAGACCAATGGAACCAGTCTGTCATGCTTTGCTATGGGTTTTTGTTTGGCATATTCTAGAGTTTCTTTCAAACAGGGTTAACATTTAACCCAGGCCCATGTCAACGATGCTCTGAAAACACAACAACAATTCAACATGTATTTCGGCAGACATTCATGAAATCAACTTTTGTCTTCGATGGAAAGAGATACGATGTGCGTGTGCGTGCGTGTGTATATATGTGTATGTGTGTGTGTGTGTGTGTGTGTGTGTGTGTGTGTGTGTGTGTTGTGTGTGTGTGTGTGTGTGTTCGGAGAATTCATGTTAAAAAAAACACAACAGTTTGTTACACTTAATTGTGTAAAATAATGATTGTATGCTATAACTCTATGATATGAACAAGTTAGAGAACTTTCTCGTATTGTGGCTGTTAGCGGAATTAAAAGCAACACACGACAAATAATTCATCAAGCTCTGTAAGATAATGTGCAGATTGCGAGTACACATGGTTCGCTTTTAATCAAGTTCCCATTCAACCATGATCATCGATTGTTAGGGTCTGCTTTCATGTCACACTTATTTCAATGATATAATTAAGGACAGAGTATGAGATGTACGAACTCAGACCACGGTAACATATTACGTCAGCAGAAAAACTGAGCTCAGTTATGGTTACAGTGGATTAGACAATCGAAAAAGGTCAGGGAGGAATTGAAGTCCATTTCAAAACGATGCCACTTATCTGATGGCCAAGGGCTGGGTTGCATACGCAGTCTTGACAGCGCTAAGTTTCTAACAAAGCAAACTTAGCGGCGCTAAGATATCCAGCCCCCTTAAGTGATTCCACGTCTTGAACCTTGTCTGGGCACGAAACAGAAATAAAGCCAGGAGTGTTCAACAGGAAATCATAAAAATAAAAAAATAAAAATAATAAAAAGTCGCTATCTGTAGACCTGAAAGGATCAAATTGGCGTCAAGCTGTATTCGTTAAAGAGCAAGTAATGTTCTCTTTTTTACTTTCTTTTTAAATTTTTTTTTACTTGTCTTGCCATGGTAAATTTGGGAAGCATTTGAGTGCAGTTCAGATGGGAGGAGTTCACTGACATCCAACGCTGTTTGTGTTCTACAGCTCTGTGATGCACACTCCTGGTCACCGGGATGGCCTTCGCAGCTCTCCGCAGGGCTTGTCCATAATCGTATTTCATTTGTTTTTAGAAAAAGGTGTGGTCTAATACCCGTTTTCTTTCATCGCAGGGAGCGATTGCAAGTGGGTTTTTGGGGGGATTGTCATTCTTTTTTTGTGGTGAGCTTCTTTTATTGCAGGCATGCAACACAACGATCTATCAAAGGAGAGAGAGAGACAGACAGACACAGACACAGACAGAGAGAGAGAGGGGGGGGGGGTATTAGAGATAGTGAATGACAAAGAAATTAATCACGACGGGCACGTGAATGAATAAGAATGCCTAATTGACAAAGAAAACCACCACCACCAAACCAAACAAACATGGTAAATATGCACTACAAAATGTCGGAAGCAAAGTTCTTATACTTTTATTGATTCACTGGACGTCGTCAATAGTCGGCGTTCAATGTCCATTACAAGGATTATGCAGTTGACAAATGATTTAGGCAGTGTGTAAGATAACTGATCATGCTCAATGTCAATAATATCACATCAAGCAAAGAGTCTCGCAAACTGCGATGAAGAACCATACACAACATGGAAAATATGCAACAAAGCGAGATGACTTTTGTAAAGAATAATATCAGCATATCAACAACCACTCCTGGACCCTACACGCACACACACACACACACACACACACACACACACACACACACAAGCATAACACGATGCCTCGCACTCCTACGAGCACACACACTCACACACACGCACATAGTCGACGTAATCACGCTGTATGCATGTGATCATGATGGTAAGAAGCAAGAAAGGAAGCTATACATCACAAGCAACATGCATGATAATATATGAAATACAACCACTTTTATGCTCCAAACAACTGATGGAATACACTATGACAGTTCCAGAGTGGATTATTTTCTTCCACCCACCCTCCGTCAGACAAGCAACAGACTCAATATGCCTTTAAAAGAAAAATCAACAACAACGATAATGAAAATAACAATGCAAACACAAACACACGCGTACACAAAAATGTAATCTGTCACTATAGTTGTATACGCATCCACTCACACACATACGAACTAAATGCTTCTCAGTAAACGTCCACCGTGTTAGCAATTATGGAGACAGAGAAAAAAAACAAGGCAAGCACACACACACACACACACACACACACACACACACACACACACACACACACACACACACACATACACATACAGAATATAAGAAACCAGTTCCATCGCAAACATTTCTAAAGGACCTGACAATACAATCCTGCTCGGTATCAGGTTACAGGATCATCATCATCATCATCATCATCTTCAATCAGCGTGTCCATGAAGGACTACAAGAAACTAAAATACATAACAAACGTGCACAAATTATCTACTCCTCTGCAGGAAACCAAGCGAGCTGATAATTATATTTCGTGGATGCAATGGAGAACATACCTTACATCTTGGTTGCTAAAAAGCTGGGTTTCTAACACAACTGGGCAAGATGATTGAATCATTAGGGAGCTTTTTTTTTTTTTTTTTTTTTTGCCCCACTGTCAAACCGTCAAACGATATCTTTCCAACACGGAAAGTTACATTCAGTTTTCACTGGCGATACTGATGACGGGAATAACCCGCCAACAGGGGAAAGGCAGCTAGGAGGAGGGTGGGGGAGTAGGAATCATTAATTAAACACCATACTGACGTCACAGAAACGACAACATAATCTGTTACCTGGTCTGCTGAAACTTCAGGGGGGGCGGGGGGCGGGGGGTGGGGGGAGGGGGGTTGCTGCTTTTTGGGGGGATTGGGAGGAGGGGGGCTGGCGGGAGCAGGGGGGCGGGGGGGTGGCATCCGTGATTCAGCCTCGCTGCCTACTGAATGCTATCCAATGCGATCTAGCACCTGTATGATCTGTGGCTGCATCTGCACGATGTGTAGGTATACACAGGGTGAATGAAGCAAAACAGCAACGTCAAATATTGCAGATGCTTTATGTATATGGTCCAGTATTGCTTTCACACGTCAATAGAGAAAGGAGCATATGATAGAAAGAGTGGGAGATGACGAATACGAAGACGAAGAAGAAGAAGAAAAAGGAGAAGAAGAAGAAGAAGAAAGTAAAAGCAGAATGAGAGAGAGAAAAAAAAATGAAGGCACAAAGTGCAACTATTTTTTGTTGCTTTTTGCAAACGAAACATGATCAGAAATTCAGCTAATGAAAATGAAAGAACATACAGATAATAAAAAAAGAGAACATTTTAACACCATCACCTCAAACGAACAATCTGAACTATACATATTAGATAAACAAATACATGAATGAACCAGCCACCCAGCATCTGTTCTGCTTCCAACGGGCGAGCGTATGGGTGATGAAACATGCCACTTTAAAAAAATTTTAAAAAAAGGGGGGGGGGGGGTTATACAAAACGATCAATCAATCATCAATAAATGAAAATATACACTCAATGTAAAACAAAGAAAAAACATAAGACATACACAGTTTTGCATGCGCCCCCTCCCGCACCCCTACCCGACCCCCCCACCCCCGCAAAAAAAAAAAAAAGAAAAGAAAGAAAGAAAATAAATAAATAACAGAAGGGATCAAAAGCACTGTCATTGATCACCTCACTAACCTAAACGCAAGAATCAGCCAAATAGAACACACTGACTTTTTTTTTTCCATCCAATTGCAAATACCTGAGTGCACAGTTCGTCAATGTGAACAAGAAAGAAAGAAATGATTTAGTAGGGAAAAGAGGAGGAGGAGGAGGAGAAGGAGAAGAAGAAGAAGATGATGATGATGATGATGATGATGATGATGATGATGATATAAAACCCAAACTGAAGGCCTCTGTTTCGAGTTCCCAGGAAAAGCTGCACAAAAACATACACCGTTTATGCAACATACGATCACTTTTCTAGAGTCCTCATCGTTATTGAAACCATTCTCGTTTCGATCCAAGGAAAGATGGTGATGCTCAGATTACACTGAATTTGATGAGAATGAACCAAAAGACTATTTTCCTCTTCATTTCATCCGTTGCAAAACGAAACAAATTTTTTTTTTCAATAAGGTAGGCTTGCAAAGGCTCGTTTTATGTTTTTTTTTTTACTATGATGATATCAGAGCGCTCGTCAGAAAAAAAAACGGTTTTTTTTTTCTTCTTCTTCTTCTTCTTCTTCTTCTCTCTCTCTCTCTCTCTCTCTCATTAAAAAGATCGTCTACTCTTTACTTGCCTTCCTGTTTTTGTTTGTTTGTTGTTGTTTTGTTTTGTTTTTTCATTTATGTGTCATTTTTGGTCTTCCTTTTACTCTTTATATTCTCGTAGTTTAATACATATATCAAAAACAGGCACAGCATTAACACTACTCATAGGCAGATGGAATCGTTGATGTCTGATACACTCACCAGCCTGTTTCGTTCACAAAGAAGGAGCAAATAATAATAAGAAAAAAAACCCTGTGTACTCATCTGAACTGAAAATCCTGTAACTCCTATGATGTTTGACAGGCAATTATCATTATTATTATTGTTATTATTATCATCATCTTTTCTTCTTCTTTTTCTTTTCTTTTTTTCTCAAGGCCCGACTAAGCGCGTTGGGTTACGCTGCTGGTCAGGCATCTGCTTGGCAGATGTGGTGTAGCGTATATGGTTTTGCCCGAACGCAGTGACGCCTTCTTTAGCTACTGATACTGACAGGCAAATACTAATGATGACAATAACGATGATAATAATAATAATAATAATAATAATAATGGTGTGAAATCAAAAGAGAAAAAAATTTCGCCCTTTCAAGGCCCACAAGATTAAGCAACAGTGCATTTAACTTCTGAAGTGTGTGTTCCTTCGCCCTCAAGCGTTCTGTCCAGCCCGCATAAAAGAGCCATGAATCGAATCAAGCGTGTGGATAATAATGTGAGGTGCATGTTGAATCATAGTGTTGCGTGACTACAGTCTTGTTCGTTACACCTCAGTCCGCTGTTTACTTCAGGACATTTCTGTCGCGTTTGCTGTCGTCATATCAGACCCCTTCTTTACAACGCTGTCTGACTGAAGAAATAAAACGAGACGTTCTGCTAGAAAGGAAGACCCTCTAGATTCCTCACACAGCTCGATCGTATTTTGACATTTGATTGACAATCGGCAGTAAAAAAAATAAAATAAAATAAAAATAATAAATAAATAAATACATAAATAAATAAATAACGAAGCGACAGTCAGCGTACGTGTGGATGAACCTGGACAAAAATGACGTCAGACTGGTTATCACGTCAGGTAATGTCAGACCACCGCCGAGGTCAAGTGGCGTCAGCGTGGTGAGTAGTTAGTGACGTCAACCTGATGATAATTAGTGACGTCAACGAATCGTGAATGACGTCGACGTGTGCTGATTTCCGAGAGGGAAGTGATGTTTTTAACTGTGCCGCTCAAACCCAGATTCAGAGGCATGGCGATGGATCACCCTGAACCAGAAGCGAAGTGACGCAATTGTGACGTCACCGGAGGCAAAACCGACGTAGGATAGTTGATGAGAGACTTCCGGGGCCATAGTACGTCAGCCATACAAACGAACTAAGAGGGTGTCACCTTGTGATGACACCAGAGCATCGGTCTAACGAAGGGAAAGGTGACCAGAGCTCAAATACAGTACAATCAGACTGTGTCTTCTTCTTCTAATAATAATAATGATAATAATAATAATAGCAACAACAAACATAATTCAAGGCGGAAGAAGAGATTCCACTTGAATTTATTACACACTGCATACCCGACACACCGAACATGGATGAAAGAACACTACGAAGACTTGATCATCATAGTCTTTCTTCACGGGTCTAGGCGATTTTTTTTCTTCCCCCAGAAATACTTCCACAACAAACTTAAGTCTCCCAGGACACCTCAGATTGCAAAAGGGGTTGGGGTGGTGGTGGTGGGGGCCGGGGGAGGGGGGGGCTTGGGGGCAAGGGGACACAAAGGAGGAGGAGAGGTCAGAGTGATGGGTACACATTCCCTGCCCCCTCACCCCCACACCAAAGGCTAGAACACCATGGCCTCCTTCATGATGTGCGATATCAACCTGAAGAGGTCGGCCCAGGCGGCTTCGATCTCCGACGTCCACTGGTCGCCCATGGCTGGCTTCACCGCTCGGATGAACTGGGGGCCGATCAGCTGCAACACAGAGAGACAGAACACTGAACACTGAAATGTTTAATTGTCATCAGCTGTAAAGCTCCTGTGACAGGGTACGTACAAATCAGAACAAAATCGTGCAAAACAGATCAAATGGAACAGAAAAGGAAAAAAAAACACCAGAACTGAAGCAAAATAAACTATTAAGAGATACGCGACATTCCGGTACTTTGACACTAGCTTAACTCTTTCCATACGAACGGCGAAAGAGACGACGTTAACAGCGTTTCACCCCAATTACCATCATCAAAATATTGCAAGCGGAAGGCTCTTATACTGAAGAGGTGAATGTTGACAAAGAATACCACAATTCTGACGACGGAAGCTAAAGGTTGGGTCATTGAGACACCCACTGGACATCCGAGGGGTCTGTGTAGAGGAGAAGAGAGGACTGGCCGTACTGAGTGAGTTAAAAAGTCCATGTCGCAGAGGGGCACTGTGCCTTGTGCACAAAGGCACAAGAGGCAGAGCATGTCAGTGAGGAACGAACGAACCTTCAGACACAAATCCCTTCATGCATTTTCAAATAGGTACCTGTGTTGAGCTTCGTTGGAAGATGAATAATCAGGGGGTCATTCCTGTTGTGTATGCACCAACCTTAGTCGTCCAACTACACATCCGGTGTCATTTGTAACCAAAGGGGCATAACTCTAGCAAAATGAATTATATCGAAACTACCGAAGAATGATCTTTAGTATGCATAAGAGATACCCCACCCACACACACACACACACCCTGCGCCCCTTGCTAAAAAAGCTTTAGCGAAATTAATAAATATTGTTCCTGTGATAAAATCATTATCAATAACTGAATGCAACCGTTTTGAGATTGGTGATTGCAGTATAGCAAGAATGATTTTCTGTAGAGCCACTCAGATGAAATGAATCACAAATAGTAAAATATGATCCGATATTTTGCTTAAGATACTTTTTCTAGAGGTTTGTGCAAGGCAGTTAAATTGATACAAGTATATAATCTGAAGGATCTACCAGATCCCCAGATTTAAATAGCGGCAGTATTTCAGCGAATCTAAAAGCTTCGGGATAATACCATTTTTTTCAGTACAAACTTGAAGATTACAAATATGTAAGGCTCTCAGAAAACGAAGGTAGATGACCGCTCGTCGCAAAACCAACTGGAGCGCGAGGAACAGAGAGAGAGAGAGAGAAAGAGAGAGACAGACAGACAGACAGAAAAATAAGGACAAAGAGAGACTGAGAAAGAAATACAAAAACAATGGCACAGACAGACAGAGTGGAAGAGAAAGACAGAAACAGAGAGACAGAAACAACTAAAAAGACAAGGAGAAAGAAAGAGGCTGAGAGAGAAATAGACAATGACAGAGCTCAGACCTGAAACGTGTTTATGATAAAGGTTATATGCATGGCCCGTTCTTCCAATATGTCTATGACGCAGAGATGCAGAGAGAGAGAGAGAGAGTGGAGGGGACAGGGGGGGGGGAGAGAGGGGTGGAAGAGAGATGGACAAAGAGAGAGAGAGACAGACAGATAGATAGAGACAGAGACAAGGCCAGAGAGAGCAGGCAAAGGTAGCTGACCGCATGTTGA
>NC_134896.1:28909847-28922347 GCF_041734735.1 Babylonia areolata
AAAACCACCAAGCCCCGACAACACAGAGAGACAGAGACAGAGACAGACAAAGACAGGCAGACATACAATGGTCACGAAACGAAGCAAAAGCAAGTCAAGTCAAGCAAAGCAGAATACAGAGAGACAGACAGACAGACAGAGTCAGAGACAGACAGACAGAGTCAGAGACAGAGACAGAGACAGACAGACATACAGACAGAAGGACGAACGAACGAACGGAATTTTATTTCAAACGATGCAAAACCAAGCCGAGCCAAGCAAAGAGAATACAGAGAGAGAGAGAGACAGGGAGGGAGGGAGAGACAGTCAGACAGGGAGGAGAGAGAGACAGTCAGACAGACAGGGAGGGAGAGAGAGACAGACAGACAGGGAGGGAGAGAGAGACAGTCAGACAGACAGACAGAGAGACAGAGAGTGAGGCAAACAGAGAGGCAGAAAGACTGAGAGACAGACACACGGGAAGATTAAAAAAGAAAGAAAAAAGTGAGACTGAGAGAGAGACACACACACAGAGACAGAGACACAAAGAGAGACAGAGACAAAGAGAGATAGAGACACAGAGAGAGACAGAGAGAGAGAGAGAGACAAAGAGACAGAGACACAGAGAGAGAGACAGAAAGAGACACCGAGAGAGAGAGACAGAGACAGAGACAAGAGAAAGAAACGAAAGAGATGGGAAGGAAGGTGGGGGGATCGGAGGGGGTGGGGGGGAAGAGGGGGGTGGGGATGGCTTTTAATCATCAGGCACAGAAAATGGTCGATTCTTTCCTGTTCCCCAAATAATGCCATGCTGCCGACGAAGAAATCGCATTTTGTGCTCGAGCGATGAAAACGGAGTGAGTTTGAATGAGCGACACTTGCTTCTTCTTCTTCTTTTTTTATTATTATTAATTTTTTTTTATACCTTTTCTACAGTTCTCCATTCAGCTGTGCCTGGGACTAGAAGCGGACCTATATAAAAAAATAAAAAAGAGAGAGAGAGAGAGAGAGAGAGCGAGAGAGAAAGTGAACAACCCTTTCTTGTCGTTAATGTGTTTTGCTGCCTGCTGCCTGCCACACGACCGGATTGTGTGATGGTGATGACTTCTTCTCGCTGACGAGTTTTCAGAAAATAAAAGAGAGAGCAGGGTGGGTGTAGAGAGAAAGAGAGAGAGAAAGAGACAGACAGACAGACAGACAGAGAGACAGACACAGAAAAAATAAATGAAATGAACCCGGAGTTCTGAACAATACAATGCAACGTATTATAACAGTTTCAGTTTCAGTAGCTCAAGGAGGCGTCACTGCGTTCGGACAAATCCACATACGCTACACACACACACACGTGCGCGTCCAGTCTATTGCGTGCAATGTAATCAGTTTTTCATGCAAAAACGTTACAGTGCGAGAGAGACAGAAAGGATGAATAGAGAAGAAAATAAATACAGAAAGAAAGGAAGGATGGAAAGAAAGGAAACAGGGCTAAATGATAGACAGGAAAGACTGACAAGACAAATCAAGAAAACGAAGGGAAGAAAAAAGAGAGGAAAAAAAAAACACACGTATCATGTTTTTATGTTTAAAAAAATCCAGCTCTTTTTGAAAAGATGTTTGTGAAAGGAATGTGTGGAGCAAAAAAGAAACACACACACACACACACACACACACACACACACACACACACACATTGCATAACAAAAACAACAGCCAAACACATCATTTTTTTTAAAATGTTCTAAAAGAAGAGAAGAAAGAATGAAATCACAATCTGACAGACGGGACAAAATCAAATGGAAAGTTTAATCTGCATCCTTTTTCGTGAACGAACAAAGACCTTTTCATTTAGAAGTTGTCTGTGGCGGTATAAAGTTCAGGACGAGATGAAACACAACAGATCGAAATGAAACAAAAATGAAAAGAAAATCACAACATGACAAAATTACAGGAAACAGCGTGTGTGTGGGGGGGGGGGGGGAGACAGGGGGGGGGTATGAAAAAAAATCCCACTGTGAAATAAAACAAACTATTTCAACATAAAAATGAAACATCCACGATGCATTGTGCAACATTTTGAACACGGACAACAACATATGCAATGGATGAACAACAAATAAAATTGAATCAACGACAAAAATGACCGAATGAATGAGTGCAGACAATACAGACTGATTAATCCGAGTGTTCAAAATTACCCCCATGCCCCTAATCCCCGTAGAAGTTCTAAAATGAATGACTGAATAACAAAAACAAAAAAAAAATTAAAAGGCATATACTCTAAATATTATAATTCTCCTTCATTAGCACCTTTAGGAACATTCATAAATCGAAACAGCGGTGACGGGCGCAATAGCCGAGTGGTTAAAGCGTTGGACTGTCAATCTGAGGGTCCCGGGTTCGAATCACGGTGACGGCGCCTGGTGGGTAAAGGGTGGAGATTTTTACGATCTCCCAGGTCAACATATGTGCAGACCTGCTAGTGCCTGAACCCCCTTCGTGTGTATATGCAAGCAGAAGATCAAATACGCAAGTTAAAGATCCTGTAATCCATGTCAGCGTTCGGTGGGTCATGGAAACAAGAACATACCCAGCATGCACACCCCCGAAAACGGAGTATGGCTGCCTACATGGCGGGGTAAAAACGGTCATACACGTAAAAGCCCACTCGTGTGCATACGAGTGAACGCAGAAGAAGAAGAAGAAGAAACAACGGCGTGTGGGGGTTGGCGGGGTTTATGGGGTGTGGGGGGCGGGGGGGGGGAGGAGAGTTAGAGCTATTTCGGAGGATTCCTCAATGTATAACAGCCAATGTCAGAATTGTCTTTGTCCGTCTGTCTGTCTCTACTCATTCATATTTCGTTTTGTTGAATGGTATTAATGGGCATTATTGTCTTAAAATTCTCTTCTCCTTTATTTTTTTTCCTTTATTTATTTATCTTTTTTATTTTCAAATCAAAGAACCAAACATATAAAAACAAAACGGGCGTGTACCACGCACAAAAACAGACACACGCGCCCATTCACCGCGCACATGATCAAACTTGTTGTAAACATATACTGAGGTGCATATTCCGCATCTTCAAGTACATGTGTGTGTGTGTGTGTGTGTGTGTGTGTGTGTGTGTGCGCGCGCGCGCGCGTGTGTGTGTGTGTGCGTGTGTGCAGAAAAAGAGGTGGGAGACAGAAAGACACAGACAGACAGACAGACAGACAAATGCAGACACGCAGAAATCGAACACCTCAGCACTAAATAAGAAAGACAAACGCTGACAATTTCAAAACATACTTCATCACGTCCACATTCTTCTTTATGCTCCATTCTCGTTCCGAGGACGATGGACCCAGTGCCATATGCTGTTTGCTTCCGGTCTGTTCACGAGACACAGAGAGGTGTGAGCGACTTCACTGCACCCCCCTTCTGCACCCTTCCCAACCCTCCCTTTTCTCTCTATTTTTGATCGAATGCACCCTTTTAATGCATTAAATCTGCACGCTCCTTAACGAAACTGTCAACACGCATTTTCCACAATAGGTGTGTAAAAAAAAAATAATAAGATAATAAAAATTAAAACGATAAATGGCTGACATTCCCACAGGGACGTACAGATTTCGTTTTATACCCTCCTCCTTAGAAGAGACACAGCTGAACAAAACAGCACAACCACAGATCAGATGAATCGCCGTGGAAGAGTCGGAAAGGCGTTCGACTTCTGATCCAGTGTTCACCACGGAGTGGTCGGGGTTCCAGGCCCTGTTTCGGCCTGCTGGTGTGTCCCTTGGGAAAGGCACTTTGCTCCCGATCTTCCTCATTCCACCAAGGTGTGAACAGGTTCCTAACCTTTGCTGGGGAATGTTAAAAAACAGAAGAAGCTGCTCTCCGTTATGTTCAATTCCAAGTCTGGAATTCTCTGTGTGAAATTGTATCTGCGCTTCTTTGCTTTAACAACTCTTCTCTCTCATTGAGATCAGCTTCAAGATCTATGGTTGATGTTCCCAGGCTAGTAAACATTAAAAGAAAAAGAAAAGAATGAAACAGAAGCGATACTACGGTTAAAGAGCCTCCTCTTTAGAATTCGAGTCCTGATAACATTGGAGAAACGTCTTCTCTCGCTCTGTTTTGAAAACAAAACGATGAAAACAGATTACTTCCAATGCAAGCCAAAGTCAAACACTTTTTTTCACTTTCTAAATCAGTTCCACAGAGAGAGAGAGAGAGAGAGAGAGAGTGTGTGTGTGTGTGTGTGTGTGTGTGTGTGTGTGTGTGTGTGTGTGTGTGTGTGTGTGTGTGTGTGTGTGTGTGTGTGTGTGTTGTCTGTTGTGCAAGCATTAAATCATTTCTTGTTTTTCACCTCTCTCTGTATGTGAAGGTGACGCAGTGAACACAGAAACTAGATGTGAACATTTCTTGGCCCCCAATATAAACATAGTTCAATCATTCAGTCAAGGACAGGATTGGGCCCCGCCTTCATATGCCGAGCCTCAGTCACACTGGACTTGAATTCACTGCCCCCGTGGCCATGAAAAAGCGATGGAACCTTTAACCATGAAGAACAAGATAGTCCAGGTCCTGATGAGGACCGATTTCTTTCATCATACTGCCTCTTTTGGGGGAGTGGAGGGCTATTTTGGGGTAAGACCAGAAATCACTGGGGGAGCGAGGGTGTGTGTGAGGGGGGAGGGGTGTGCGAGCGGGGGGGGGGGGTATTTTGGGGACAGGCCAGAATTTACTGTGGGGGAAAGGATGACTACTTTGGGGACAGGGCGCAATTCACTCCACTGTTGGTGGCAGCAAGACACGGCATCCATTTCCAGTCCTTTTCTTTCCTGGGTTGATATTGTTGTGGATGAACTGGCGGTTAACATGTTCTGTTAGAAAGCAACATGGCCATTGTCCTCAACCCTGCATTCCCACACACACACACACACACACACACACGTGCATACACACGTGTAAAAATTAGATACACACAACGTAAAATATGCATTCGCAGCCTTTACATCCGCAAGCACAAATAAGTGATTGTCTGCTTTCTATTTGTTTGACTCTCTGTGTGTGGTGAACTGAGAAAACAATGTTGAGAGCAGAAACGGCGACTGTAGTCAGATAGAGACAGAGATAATCAGCCAGCACTATCTCACAAAACAGCCATCCACCCAATTAACAAAAATCTTACAATCGGACTGATCACGTCTGAGAACTCAAAGCTTCTTATTCCATTTCAGAGGATAAAACTGTCACACTTTTTGCGTCCAGTCGTTTCTCACAAATCGTCATTTCAGGATGAAAACCACTCGAACAACTCGTCTATTTCCTCTTCTTTGTTAAGGTCTCCTCTAAATCGTAAACCTCTTTATTCGATCACTCAACATTCACCCACGACCACACAAATTACACCTGTTCCAAGAAATAAAGACATAAACATTTCGTTTCTACTTCCTCTACAGAGGCATCAGGTATGCAAAACAGGATAGGTTGAAAGCAGAAAAATAGTTGTAACTGGACAACTTCATTTGGAGTTTCCGCAAAGGGACTGCTTTTTATTTCTATCCATTTTGTTTCCTTTGGGGCTATTTTGGGAACACTGAATAATTTTGAAATTCCCTTTTCTCGGTCAGTTCTGTTGAAGGGAACAAATCGCTGGCTTGTCGACTGAGAGGGAAAAAAGGCTCAGCCCCAAAGTTTCCCATTATTCTTTTGTTGGGATGCTAAAGGGGGTGTGGGGTCATGTGTGGTGGGGGGGGGGGGAGATGGCATGTTCCATTCTTGAATTATGAATGACTGCCACATACAAGTGGAATGCAATACAAGATTCCTTCCTTTAAATGCACAACTCATTTCAGTAATGAGGTCAGAAAAAATATCATCACGTGTCATAGGGCACAAAGAGAATTAAGACGATTGATTGACTAATTGATTGATACATATCGTGCATGTACATGGTAACATATGGATAAAGTCACTGGGCAAGCTGACGAGGGAGGGAGAAACAGACAGACAGACAGACAGAGACAATGAGAGATAATGGAACAAAACAACTGCTGCAACAAAGAGAAAAGAACCCCCAACAACCACAAGCGAAGCATATCAGCATCTGACTCTCGGCGTTTCGCACTGATGTCACGCTTCACTCGGCTTCAGCGAAATCTCTTTCAACAGCCAAACGTTGTTAAGATTGGTGTAGACATGAAGATGACGATACTGTGTATATTAATTGCAGGATGTTTAAACCAAATTTTGGTCAAGATACTTATTTGACAGTGCCACCAAATGAGTGTGTAACTGAGTTTGCAAAGTTTACAGCAACCAGCAATGCACTCTCTGTTGATAAACAGCGTTTCGACAATTTTACCCAGAAATGAAAGACCATGTGAAAAATGTTTCACAAATGATATTGCTGACGTGTTTCACAGTTTGTTTTGTGCCCTCTTTTTTGACAACATAAAACAATATATCTATCTACATGTTACAGAACCCGACCTAACTCCGTTGAATTCCACTAACTGTAAAAAGATAAAAACATTATTGTTAAAACTTAAAGCTTTCGTCTTGAGTGTATGTATTTTGTTTAAATAAATGTTTGTATATTGATAGCGAAAAACTATTGTCTATTGCAAAGGAAAAATGACTCGTTGGTGTATTTTTGGCTTGTTTGCACTTGCGGGATTTTTGTGTTTGTTTTTGTGTTTGTTTGTTTACTTTTTTGCATCACTCTTGTGTGTGTGTGTGTGTGTGTGTGTGTGTGTGTGTGTGTGTGTGTGTGTGTGTGTGTGTGTGTGCGTGTGTGTGTGTGCGTGTGTGTGTGTGTGCGTGTGTGTGTGCGTGTGTGTGTGTGTGTGTGTGTGTGTGTGTGTGTGTGTGTGTGTGTTTATGTGGCGTGCGTGTGTAAGAGATGCTCGTGGATAGTGTTCCAACGCCCCCCATGGGGCACATGAAATAAACTTCTTGCCCGGCCTCGCCTTCTTTATCTCCACACGTGAGAACAGATTCCTGGCATCACGGCATGTTCGTGGGTGTTGCTGCCAACATGCACCGACTTTATTACATTACTACGAACATGTACCGGTCCACGTCCGATCGACGCTTTCTCGCAGTTCCACGCTTTCTCTCACTTTACGAGAAAACGTTTGATTGCGAAAAAAAAAAAAAAAAAAAAAAAAAGCGTGGTCGTTTCTCTGTCACGCTTTCTCGCAATGTGTGAGAAAGCGTAAGAAACCCCCCTAGAAAAATCAACAACAAGCCCTTGGTTTATCGTCTTTTCCCAACACAAATCTTAGAGAAAAATGAGATAAATCTTTGAAGAAGAAAAAAAAAAGAGGTGGTGTGTGTGAGAGAGGGGAACGACCAGGCTTTCTCTCACTTTACGAGTAATGGGGTAAGAAAAAAAATCACCACGTGTTACATGAAAGCGTGAAGGCGCCCCCGCCCCCCACAACCTATGCGTTCTCTGAGAGTGAGAGAAAGCGAGAGAATGCGAGAAAGCGTGGGCAAACACACCAACTGGAAAGTTCAGACAAACGGGTCGTTCCATGCGTGCGTTCTATCCATCGAGCTCAATATAAGCGGGTCAACAGGAAGCGCCCCAATCCTGACCGAACGTCATTCCACGAAAACGCTGCATGGCTGTCTATACGGCGGGATAAAGACACAGTCATTCTCGTAAAAGCACACTGGTAGATGCGAGTGAATGTTGCAAACGAAACGACGAGACGGTCTCTGGAGTCCTCGTGTGTTCTCACGACTGTGCGCTGCATTATTATATTGTATTGTATTGTCTTGTCTTGCATTGTGTTGTATTGCATTGTATTGTTGTGTTGTATTGCACTGTGTTGTGTTGTGTTGTGTTGTATTGCATTGCATTGTGTTGTATCGTGTTGTATTATATTGTGTTGTGTTGCATTGTGTTGTACCGTGTTGTATTGTGTTGTGTTGTATTGTGTTGCATTGTATTGTATTGTGTTGTGTTGTAGTGTATTGTATTGTGTTGTATTGTGTTGTGTTGTATTGTGTTGTTCCGTGTTGTGTTGTGTTGTATTGTGTTGCATTGTATTGTATTGTGTTGTGTTGTAGTGTATTGCATTGTATTGTATCGTGTTGTGTTGTGTTGTAGTGTATTGCATTGCATTGTATTGTGTTGTGTTGTGTTGTGTTCTTTTACTTTTTGTCACAACAGAAATTCAGGCGGTTCTCCCAGGGGACAGCGCGTCACCACAGCACAGCGCTACCCATTTCTTCTTCCCTTTTCTTTCTGTCTGCAAAAGTGTATGTTTTTCTGACAAAGTGGATTTTTTTTTCTCAGGAATTTGCCAGGGACAAGTCTCTTGTTGCTGTGAGTTCTTTTACGTGCGCTGAGTGCACATTGGACATAGGTTTCTTGTCTCTAGCGCCCAGACCACCACCCAAGGTCTAGTGGAAGGGGAGAGAAAATATTATGGTGAGCGTATGTGTGTGGGTGGGGAGGGGGCGGAGGGGGGGGGGGTCGACCACGCATGCTCAGATTCTACCGCTTCCTACGCGCACGCGTCACCAGTGAGCCACCGCTCCACATCAAAAACAAAAAACACCATCTCTGTTTTAAGGCTGACGTCGCTGATCAATACATCACGTCCTAAAACAGGTGGGGAGGTTGGGGGGGGGGAGGGAGGGGGAGACACATGCTGTCCTGTCCGAAATGGGACAAAAACACCATCTTCACAGCCACAAGGTTCCAGCAGAACAGAAGAAAAAATAAGCCTTCAGAGTCTAGAGAGACACGGTTTCCAACTTTCCCTCTGAGTGGGGGAAGTGCAGTCGAACGTCTTTACCACTCAGTTATTATTAGCTTGTGCAAGCAAACCACGTTATGTGGCAGCCAGTAAATTCCACACAGTCGAATGCTTTCACGTGCATGACTACAACAGTCAAACGAACTGCGTATCTGTGACTTTAAGACGCCGCCAGCTTTTATGTGTGTGTGTGTGTGTGTGTGTGTGTGTGTGTGTGTGTGTGTGTGTGTGTGTGTGTGTGTGAATAGAATGGAATAGAATAGAATACTTTTTATTGTCATAAAACCTTAAAGTTTATAAGACACAATGAAACATAAACATGAGCATATTAAGAAGAGAAACATTCATGAACAAATTTCGCCAGCCTTGGCTGTATTTCTGTTAGAAGGATCAATTGACTAGGCTTTGCATTTGGACGACATATATCGATTAGGAATCTGTGTCTGTAAGTATTGTACTTTACACAATTGTCTAAAAGGTGAATCTCATCTTCTAAACTGTTACAAGTATCACACAGTCTTTGTTCTTTCGGTGTATTTTTATATCTTCCCTGTTCGATTTGTAAGTCATTGGCGCTGATTCGTAACATGGTCAGTGCTTTCCTGTGTTGTGTATTTGCTGTATTCTTTAAATATGGTTCAATTTTATAATGTGTGTGTGTGTGTGTGTGTGTGTGTGTGTGTGTGTGTGTGTGTGTGTATGTGTGTGTGTGTGTGACCGTAATTTTGTATGTCCATGTTCTGACACAAACCTGACGTAGGCTCTCAAGGCCTGAACAGTGCGTTGGATTTAAGCCAAGATCGGGGACCGGCTTTTAAAAAGAAAACAAAATTAAACAGATATGTTGCAGCGTATATGGATAAGTCCGCACGCACGCTGTGACAACTCTTCGAAACTGAAACTGTGTTTTCAAGTCGGCGCTCGTTCTTTCAGGAGCTTCTTCCCCAAGACTCACAATGTTATGGTCACACACAGACTTGTCAACAATGTGGACTACACAATTAGAATGCTTTATTAATTAATTAATATATTTATATAGTGCTTTCGCACCAGTCATTCACACGCATGCATAACTCTAATACTGGAGAGAGAGAAAAAAAAACTGAAGACAAGGAAGAGGCAGGGAAGGGAGGCTATTTTGGGAAGAGGTGGGTTTTAAGGCCAGACTTGAAAGAGCTGAGTGCGGAGACCTGACGAAGCGAAAGAGAAAGTTCATTCCAATTACAAGGTCCAGAGACAGAGAAAGAACGGCAGCAAACAGTCGAATGCTTGAACCTGGGTATACGTAAACAGAGTGAATCCGAAGCCGATCGTAGAGAGCGAGATGGAGTGTAGAGGTGAAGGCAGCCACAGAGATAGGAAGGGGCTGATTTGTGGATACATTTATAACATAGTGCTGATCTTTTATTTTATTCTGTGTGAGACAGGGAGCCAGTGGGGATGTTGCAAAAGAAGTCATGTGCTCAGATCTTTAGCACCTCAAGGCTTTATCACCTCAAATAACACTGAGAGGAAATTCACCTTGGTGCATGTCTAAAAAAAAACCCCAAAAAAAACCCAGCTATGTAGGACAAAAACTGTTTAAATGTTAAGCTGGCGTGAACCTCGCCTACAATGATCTCAATCATACACATGCAATTATCGAATAGGCATTAAACAGCACACTATGATTAAACATAGACATATAATTAACACCAAACTATTCAACAGTATTTTAAATGAACACACACACACACACACACACACACACACACACACACACACACACACACACACACACACACACACACACACACGAGGACTAAATGGTCTTTTAGGAACTTGGTTAATTTTGGTATACAAACGATTATGACGGGGTAAAGATTAAGTAGCCATCTAAGAAATAAACTGACTGGGGTGTAAAAGTATTGTGAAAAAAACACCTGTCGTGGCTTCTAAGACTTTAAAGTTTAGGAAATCGACAACAAGGTAAGAAGTGACAAGTAATGTCACGGCCGGCATTCATCCATCCTCATTTTGACTGGAAAATCATCTCTTTTTTTTTTTACTCAGTCGCTTGAAAGTTCAGCAAGATCAACTCTGTGCAACAGACGGAGCAGAATAGGGAGAGCCCATTGACGAACCGTGTCAAACGCCATCTTCTTCTTCTTCGTTCGTGGGCTGCTGCAACTCTCACGCTCACTGGTATGTACACGAGTGGGCTTTTAACGTGTATGACCGGTTTTTCACCCCCGCCATGTAGGCAGCCACACTCCGAAACACATCAATTTTTGATGATTGTTGGTGAGCAAGGACAAGGGAAATAATTGACAGTCTGGCATCGACTGAGGATGAATCAGACCCCTTGGTTGATGCTTAGGTTAGGCGTCTGCTGATTTTCTTTCATCACCACCCCGTGCTGAGTGAGCTTAGTGAGCATAAAGAGGACAAGGGAGAAAGAGGCGTTCGCGTTATTTGCCCGTAAGCAGGTGCTGATACACAACAGAGAGAGAAAAGAGAGAGAGAGAGAACTCAGAAATGTTTTAATGTACATCGGCCTTGGGCTACAATACAAAAGGACTGGGAGAGAGAGAGAGAGAGAGAGAATGGGGAGAGAGAGAATTGGAGAGAGAGAATGGGAGAGAGAGAGAGAGAGAGAGAATGGGAAAGAGAGAATGGGAGAGAACTCAGAACTCAGAAAGTTTAATGTACATCGGCCTTGGGCCACAATACAATGGGGAAGGGTGGATCGGTGAGGTTGCATACAATCCATAGCAACAACAACAACAACAAAATCAAGTACAAACTGAATGAATATATACTTAAACAATGTGCCCATCATATAGACAGTTGTTTTTAAATAGTATTTCACCATGCTTGATCACTGACTGCAGATTAACTTTTTCCTTGTATTGATAGCAATGGGAGAGAGAGAGAGAATGGGACAGAGAGAATGGCAGAGAGAGAGAATGGGAGAGAAAGAGACAGAGAGAGAGAGAGAATGGGAGAGAGAGAGAGAATGGAAGAGCGAGAAAGACAGAGAGAGAGAGAGAATGGGAGAGAAAGAGACAGAGACAGAGAGAATGGGAGAGAAAGAGACAGAGAGAGAGAATGTGAGAGAGAGAGAGAGAGAGAGAGAGAGAGAGAGAGAGAGAATGGGAGAGGGAGAGAGAGAATGGGAGAGAGAAGAGAGAGAGAGAAAGAAGGCAGAGGTAGCTGACCGCACACCCAATGGAATCCATTATGACCCATACTTCACCGCCACTTTACCCGCTCCCTGACAGTGAGGAGAAGAAGACAGCTGACCAGGCATAAACAGCCCACTCACCCCCCCCCCCCCCCACCTCATCACACACCCTCCGTCCTCCACTCACCCCCCCCCAACACACACCCCCCCCCCCCCCCCCTCCCCCTCCCCCCAGAAATCCCATCAGATAGTACATAGCTATAACCATCACACAAACAGGGGGAAAACCAGTCCTCAAATAATTATAGACAACCGCATCAACAGCTGTGCCCCCATGTTAACGCCTTTCGGTTCGCTTTTTTCAACACCAGCATGATGTTCATAATAAACATCACCCATTGGTTTATCCTTACACGTGACAACAGGCGCCTCACATCTGTTGCACGAAAGTATTTCTGTAATAATCACGGAAATTTGGATGAAGTGGTTGCCAACAAGGCAACAGTCCTATCTACAATGAACACACAACCTTTTTTCCTTCCGTTTTCTTTCGGTTCTTTGCCCCCCCCACTCCCCAACCCCCTCCTTTTTATAT
>NC_134896.1:28927347-28932347 GCF_041734735.1 Babylonia areolata
AATGGAATTGAAATTGAAATAAAAAGTATCAAGTCAACGAAGACCGGAAACATCGAGACCGACGCAATGACAAACCCAAATAGACAAAAACAAAAAGATATATATATATATATACGTGTGTGTGTGTGTGTGTGTGTGTGTGTGTGTGTGTGTGTGTGTGTGTGTGTGTATACATACATACATACATAAGACTGCAATCCTAGAAGAGTAAAAGAGACAGAACAATGTTCCACATAATACGCCAATGACTGGAGTTCTGGAATCAGGAACCTTCACCGTAATTCCTGGCGCACAGCCGAGCAGGCACGAAAAAGAAAAAGAAAAAAAAAAGGCGCGCCAGCAGCAGACACATAAACGAGGCAGGCGTCAGGCTTCTGAGAGATGCACGTGCCAGATACATAACAGGGCTGTCATATATTGTATTAGTCAACTGCATTACTTACTCTTTGTCGCAACAGATTTCTCTGTGTGAAATTCGGGGCTGCTCTCCCCAGGGACAGCACGTCTTTACAGTGATGTGATATCCATATTTTGTGTGCCTGTACGCGTATTTGTTCTTGAGAACTGTGTGTGTGTGTGTGTGTGTGTGTGTGTGTGTGTGTGTGTGTGTGTGTGTGTGTGTGTGCGTGCGTACGCGCGCGCACTCTCATGTGAGACGTGTGAAAGTCCGTGCATGATAGGTTGTACCTTGTTCTTGTTGTGTGTGTGTGTGTGTGTGTGTGTGTGTGTGTGTGTGTGTGTGTGTGTGTGTGCATTGATGGCTTTAAATAATCAATCTTCATCTGAACGAGCAGATATTATGTACGAAATTTTGTATTTAATCCACCAGTTAATTATGCGAGGCTCCGACATTTCACTCTTGTGGGTTCCTGGACATTCTAATCTTCGTGGCAACGAAATGGCCGATTTTTGTGCCAAGGAAGCGGCATCGCACAAGTCAGATTCAATCAATCACAATATTCCTATTTCTGTTTCTGAAGCCTGTACTATTCTCTCAACATATATCTGGAATTTCAGACAGACACAGTTCTTAGAAAACTCAAAAAAGAAGCTCTGGTGGGATCTCTCTCTTCCAGCAAGAAAAGGCACTAACCCCCCAGGATCAATTTCCACAAGAAACTTGACACACAGGCTAAGAACTAATGCATGGTTATGCAGATTTTTGAAACCGTCACCACTATGTATTTGTGGTACGACCCTTGACATCTCACATTTTTTGCTCGAATGTCCAGATACACATTTACATTTCAAACCCCTTCATGATATGATTACATCCTTTAATCTTCCATTAGTTATGTCCAGCGTTTTTCACCCTAGCAAAGAAAATGGTTGGTCTCTGACAAAAACCGCAGTTGACCTAATTAAAAGCCATCCAATTGGTCGGTTTTTCTAATTTGTTTCATCCCCTTTCTGTTGCAGAGGTTCCCCTCTGTTTTATTTAATCCAAAGTAGTGTTTCGTTTTGGGTGATAGCGTCAGATTTACTTGTAGAGCAAAGTTCCCATTATTCTAATTAGTGGAACTGTTCGACCCTAACATGTAATATGTCGTCTTGATTACATTACGAAACCTTAATTTGATGAGAAAGAGTGAGAGACAGTGTGAATGTGTGTGTGTGTGTATGTGTGTGTGTGTGTGTGTGTGTGTGTGTGTGTGTGAGTGAGTGGGCAGGGGAATGAGGTAGGGGAATTATAATGGGCATTTGTGTGCGTGCATGGATGTATGTAGAGAGAGGGTGGGGGAGAAACGTATGTGAGTATGTGGGTGCGTTAGAATATTTTTTGGAGATAATGATATAAATGAAATTTGGTACCTTGATTTGTTAAATATGTTGGGGTTTTTTTTGTTTTTTTTTTTTGTTTTTTTTTTGTTGTTGTTGTTGTTTTTTAAATCATACCTTCCTCAAATCAGAATTTCCTTGTGTTGCTCAGTTAATATTTTATTCAAATGGTTGCGAAAATGTCAGTACAACAAACAGTTAATCTGACAATAAATGGTTTCAGTCAGTCAGTGTGTGTGTGTGTGTTTACTGAGCTTAAAAAGTGACAATTGGTTATCATGAATGTGCAATATGTAGGATGAATAATGTGCAATATGCATGATGAATGTACAATGGAATATGCCTAATGCTAACGTTCATATTCTAAATATATTTCTGTTAATAATTACGATGTAATAATTAACTGCAATGTTTTAAAAGCGAATATGTGAAATGCTTTTATTTGAGAACATAATGTTTATTACTCCTGTTTAATCAAGTAATCCGCGTGTGTGGGGTGGGTGGGGGGGGGGGTGCGGGTGTGTGCTGATTATCTGGTTGTGGTTTTCCGCAATTTATCTTTATTCTTATCTTATCTGTTTATTATAATCAAAGAGCAATATAGCAGGCTATGCTTATAGTTATATTCCAAACAATGTTTCTTAATTCTTTCTGTTTTTACATTAAGAATACTAGTTATTACCTGCAATGTGTGGATGTATGTATGAAACGGTGGATGTGATTTTTTTTTTTTTTTTTTTTTTTTTTACATTTGTGTTTTCGTTATATTCGTAAAAGCTGTTGTTGACTTTTACAGTTATGGCCCCAATGCTGCTTACTTGTCTATGTTGTGATAATGCACCTGACCAAATTTCTCCAGTTGGAGATAATAAAGTTATTCTTATCTTATCTTATTTCTTTTTCCTATCAAAGTTGCCTTTTTGTTCTTGTTGTTGTTGTTGTTGTTGTTGTTGTTGTTGTTGTTGTTGTTGTTGTTGCTGCTGCTGCTGCTGCTGCTGCTGCTGCTGCTGCTGCTGCTGCTGTTGTTGTTGTTGTTGTTGTTGTTGTTGTTGTTGTTCTTCTTCTTCTTCTTCTTCTTCTTCTTCTTCTTCTTCCACATAACTTTGCCAAAGACAACCATTTTGCTACAAACGGGACATCGATTCGTCGTGTTATCCGAATGACTAGCGTCCAGACCACCACTGAAGGTCTAGTGGCAAACGATAAAATGCTGGAGAGTGTGGGGGTTCTATCCAGCGCGCTCAGATACTCTCGCTTTCCAGGCAGACGCGTTACATCGAGGCCACCACTCCATCACAGTGCTATCACATGACAGGGCTGTCACATGACAGGGCTATCCATAACAGGGCTATCACATAACATAGCTGTCACATAACAGGGCTGTCACATCACAGGACTGTCATATAACAGGGCTGTCACATAGCAGGACTGTTACATAACAGGGCTGTCACATCACAGGGCTGTCACATCACAGGGCTGTCACATCACAGGGCTGTCACATCACAGGGCCGTCACATAACAGGGCTGTCACATCACAGGGCTGTCACATCACAGGGCTGTCACATCACAGGGCCGTCACATAACAGGGCTGTCACATCACAGGGCTGTCACATCACAGGGCTGTCACATCACAGAGCTGATACATAACAGGGCTGTCACATCACAGGGCTGTCACATCACAGGGTTGTCACATAACAGGGCTGTCACATAACAGGGCTGTCACATCACAGAGCTGTCACATCATAGGGCTATTGCATAACAGAACTGTCACATCACAGAGCTGTCACATCATAGGGCTATTGCATAACAGAGCTGTCACATAAAAGTGCTATCACATCACAGGGCTGTCACATAACATAGCTGTCACATAACAGGGCTGTCACATCACAGGGATGATGCGTAACAGAGCTTAGACATAACGGGACTGTCACATAACTGGGCTGTCACATAATAGTGCTGCCAGTCATCATCGCACTGTGAGCTGGGAACAACTATGGAGTAAGCGCGAAATGGCGAGAGAAGCGAGAGAGGCAGTGAGAGGGAGCAGAGGGACAGGAAGGAGGTGGGAAAAAGAGAGAGAACAAGAACAAGAACTTTAATCTCCAGGCCTCAGGCCCCTAGAAAGAGGTCAAAAGTACACAATATGGTGATCACGCAGCGACAACAAAATGTAAAACACATACTGACTTAAACCTGTAGAACAAAAGTGCTTCTTGTGCATAGTAAATTAATTCTAACTTTCATCATTGTTGTCACAGAATTCCTGTCGTATCTTCAGGGCATTAAATATATAAACGCAGAGTTTACGAATACTGTAAACAGAACCATTCTTCAGCAAGTGAACATACGATTGACCTTCAGAGTTCAGATGTTTTTGCCGCAGGTTATTGTAAAAGACACAATTGTTTATAAAATGTTTTTCATCTTCGACCACATGAGAAAAAGAGAGAGAGAGGGGGGAGGGTGGACAGAGCGACAGACAGAAAGGCAGAGAGAAACAGGGGGAAAGACAGGGGCGACAAACTGAATAAAGTGACAGCCAGACATCTGACCACAAAATGACACAACCTGTAGAAGACAGCGGTAATCTTTTGGCTACACTCCCCCCCCCCCCCGCCCCCCAGCCTCCTCCTCTCCCCGCAGCCTCCCAAGACACCAAAGTTCCACAACTCTCATCACCACGACCGCCAGGACAAGACGACAGCATGGCTCGTACGTACAACTTTCAGAAGTCTGCATTCAGTACTGGCCATTTGTCCTTCTTTTTTTCTTTTTCTTTTTTTTTTCATTTGTTCTTACATGGACGCTGTCTCCCCCCCAGAGCGAGAGAGACAGACACACAGACAGACACACACACAGACACAGACAGCGAGTGTGGTGGATTTTTTTGTGTGCTTTTTTTTTTTACTGACTGTGTGTTTCGGTCTTTGGAAATAATTCTGCAATGGTGTGCTAGGATGAGTGAATAAACACCACCATAACAATTTCCTATGTCTTTGATGGGCACTGATGCAATGAAAAAAAAATCCCTTTGTCTTTGCTTGTCTCTCTTTGTGTATGAATATATACAAGCGCTCTCTCTCGCTCACACACACACACACACACACACACACACACACTCCACAAACCAAAAACTCAGACACCTCCTCCATACGCGTACTTCATTACTGAAATTGTTCAGGAAACGAGAATAGTCAACTGTGAACACTTGTTACAACAGT
>NC_134896.1:28937347-28967347 GCF_041734735.1 Babylonia areolata
CAGACAGACAGACAGACAGACACACACACACACACACACACACACACACACACACACACACACACACACACACACACACACACAGCACGCTTCCTCCATCTGCTGAGTAATTGCAGAAGCAGCGATCATAAAGAAAAACTAAAACTAACAGAAAATGAACATAGCGCTAACACAGTTTGTTAAGTGTCTCCTGGGTGAGGCAGCCTGGATCCATGTGATCCTGGTTTCTACGCTGTCTCTCTCTCTCTCTCTCTCTCTCTCTCTCTCTCTCTCTCTCTCTCAAACACACACACACACACACACACACACACACACACGCTTTACACACGTGCACGTGTACATACGTGCAGGAAAGCACAGACACAGGAGGTGTAACTCTTCTTGTGTTGAAAAGACAACGGCTCGTGGGCTCCGTTTCGCATAAGAGAAAAATATAAACTGTGTAGGTTATGTCGACGGTACGGACAAGAGAGCTATAATCCTGGAAAATACACTACACACAACAGGATGCTATTTTCTTTTTATGTGATGAAAAGGCATAGGCTGGATGGCGTCACTCCACACATAAGAAAAGTAAACAGTCGACGTGCATTCCTTGCCCAAGGTCAGAGCAACAGTGCTGTACGATTTATCACTCCGAAAATAGGAAGAAAAGGATAACTAACTCGACATGAGCGCATGTGTGCGTGCGCGCGCGCGCACCTCATACACACGCGCGCGCGCGCGCAGACACACACACACCATTTGCGTATAAATACATGTGAGAGAAAGAGGGGGGCAGACAGAGACAAACTGTGGAAAGGACAAAGAGGTGAGAACGCGAACGAGACGTGTTCACCACTGACCCACAGAACAACTTCTGGATAGGATAATTATTCTGACGTTTACACAGTCCATTCGATTAAGAAGGAAAGGACGATACCAGCACTTATATGGGATCCATTGCCTCTTAGAATCACGCATATATTAATTATCAATAAACAGTGTGTGTTTTTGTTTGTTTTTTTTTGTTATCTTATCATTCTGATTTTAAAACTTTGCTTCCCTAAAACGCATACTTTTTTGTATATACACTTATAGATATATGTGTATCCATCAGCAATACTAAAATACTACAACAAAGTGTGTGTGTGTGTGTGTGTGTGTGTGTGTGTGTGTGTGTGTGTGTGTGTGTGTGTGTGTGTGTGTGTGTGTGTGTGTGTGTGTGTGTGTGTGTGTGTGTGTGTGTGTGTGTGTGTGTGTGTGTGTGTGTGTGTGTGTGTGTGCTTTCAATAGCAAATCATAATATCATTACAAAGTTGCACGGCATACAATAACTCAATTGCTACAAGTTTTCAAAGTTTCCCCCAACACGGTCCCAAAGACAGATCAAAGCAGAGCAGTATCACACACCCATCTGGACCAGGGAAATGTTTGCTCAGTGTCATTTGGAAGACACCGCTTGATGTTTGCTGGTGTCAGTGTCTTTCCGCAATGAACGATTTTGATCGACTGTGATGCCTCCCGGTTCCTTCTGCCCTTTTTGACAAAGATCCCCGAGAACGGAGAATGGCTGCCTACATGGTGAGGTAAAAACCATCATACACGTAAAAGCCCACTTGTGTACCTACGAGTGAACGTGGGAGTTGCAGCCCACGAACGCCGAAGAAGAAATAGAAGAAGACAAAGGGTATGTTACTGGGTTCCATGTTTTACATTTGCACATTATTACCAGCTCTCTTTCTCAGTTCTGTTGTTTTATCGTTTTCTGCTTTTTATAAAACAGCATTGCTGTTTAACAAATTACTTTCACCATACATTTACTCTACTTTCGAACTTTTTTGGTGTGTTTTTCTTTTACGTTTACACACCGTTACCGGCTCTCTTTATTCGGCGTTTTATTGTTTTCTGCTATGTACTAAGAAGCATTGCTGTTTAACAAATTACCTTCACACATCAACTCTACTTTCTTTTTCGTTTTCTGCTATGTACAAAGCAGCATTGCTGTTCAACAGATTAGCTTCACAAGTTAACTCTATTTTCTTTCCTACTTTCGTGGTGTGTTTCTCTACAAAGTACAGAGTGATATAAACCGCCAAGTTCGTTTCCTACTGTTGTTATTCTGACAGACAAAAGATGTTTTATAACATCACTAATGACTACCTTAACCAGATGGAAAGAAGAAGAAGAAGAAGAAGAAGAAGAAGAAGAAGAAGAAGAAGAAGGAGGAGGAGGAGGAGGAGGAGGAGTGGGGGAGGGGACTGTTTAGATGGAGAACAGGAAGAAGGAAGAGGACTAGGAGGAGGAGAACAAGAAGATGAAGACCAAGAAAAGGGAAATGAACAGCATCAGAAGAAACCAGCTCAGCTCAAAATAGCCACAAAGCTTGAGTGGCGGACACACAGATCGAGGACACTCAGTCAGCATTGATGTCATTCTTTCCGACTTTCTTCCATCAGGAATACATTGTGTGAAGGCTGTTTCCACATGAGAAGGCACGTCCACACAGAAACGCGCAAACGTACTGACGCGCGCACACATATGTGCACGCTGACAGGCAGGCAGATAGACAGACAGGTATGCACACATGCACACGCACACAAGCGCGCGCACACACACACACACACACACACACACACACACACACACACACACACGCAAACTTGAATTCATCTATACTGTCTTTACATAGATACAAACAAAACGCATAATACATACATACGAACACACAAACAAAACAGAATGAGAAACAGACGTACCGGCAATCTTAGAAAGAAAATACAGATAAAGCCGAGAGAATCAATCTAAAAAGTATCAGGAGAGCATTAGATATCCAGATGATAGAATTGATTAAAAAAGCATCAGAACAGTGTTAGATATACAGATGAGATAATCAGTTCAAAAATATCAGGACAGCGTTAGAGATACAGATGAGATAATCAATTCAAAAAATATCAGGAGAGCATTAGAGATACAGATGACATAATCAATTAAAAAAAATATCAAGAGAGCGTTAGAGATACAGATGAGATAATCAATTCATAAAAGATCAGGAGAGCATTAGAGATACAGATGAGATAATCAATTCAAAAAATATCAGGAGAGCGTTAGAGATACAGATGAGATAATCAATTTTAAAAGATCAGGAGAGCATTTGAGATACAGATGAGATAATCAATTATAAAATATCAGGAGAGCATTTGAGATACAGATGAGATAATCAATTCAAAAAATATCAGGAGAGCATTTGAGATACAGATGAGATAATCAATTCAAAAAATATCAGGGGAGCATTAGAGATACAAATGAGATAATCAATTCAAAAATTAACATCAGGAGAGCGTTAGAGATATAGATGAGATAATCAATTCAAAAAATATCAGGAGAGCGTTAGAGATACAGATGAGATAATCAATTAAAAAAATATCAGGAGAGCGTTAAAGATACAGATGAGATAATCAATTATAAAAGATCAGGAGAGCATTAGAGATACAGATGAGATAATCAATTAAAAAAAATAATATCAGGAGAGCGTTAAAGATACAGATGAGAGAATCGATTCAAACAGTAGCAGAAGAGGATTAGACGCGTAGCTGAGAGAGTCAATCCTAACAATATCAGAAGCGGATTTTAGATTCTGCTAAGAGAATCATTTCTAAAAGTATTAGCAAAAGGATTAGAGATATAGCTGAGAGAATCAATTCTGAAAGTATCAGAAGGAGATTATAGATATAGCGGCCAGAATCAAATCTGGAAGAATCCGAAGAGGATAACAGATATCGCGGAGAGAATCAATTCTGAAAATATCATTAGGCATTATAGATATAGGTGAGAGAGTCAATTCTAAAAGTATCAGGAGACGATTAGACATATAGCTAAGAGAATCAATTCTAAAAGTACCAGAAGAGAATTGGAGATACAACTGCAAGAATCAATTCTAAAATTACCAGAAAAGAATTACAGATATAGCCAAGAGAATCAATTCTAACAGTATCAGAATAATAGAGAAAAACTTATAGAATCAATTCTAACAGTATCATAATAATAGAGAAAAACTTATAGAATCAATTCTAACAGTATCATAATAATAGAGTGAAACTTATAGAATCAATTCTAACAGTATCAGAATAATAGAGAGAAACTTATAGAATCAATTCTAACAGTATCAGAATAATAGAGAGAAACTTATAGAATCAATTCTAACAGTATCTGAATAACAGAGAGAAACTTATAGAATCAATTCTAACAGTATCAGAATAATAGAGAAAAACTTATAGAATCAATTCTAACAGTATCATAATAATAGAGAGAAACTTATAGAATCAACTCTAACAGTATCATAATAATAGAGAAAAACTTATAGAATCAATTCTAACAGTATCTGAATAATAGAGAGAAACATAGAATCAATTCTAACAGTATCAGAATAATAGAGAAAAACTTATAGAATCAATTCTAACAGTATCAGAATAATAGAGAGAAACTTATAGAATCAACTCTAACAGTATCATAATAATAGAGAAAAACTTATAGAATCAATTCTAACAGTATCTGAATAATAGAGAGAAACTTATAGAATCAATTCTAACAGTATCAGAATAATAGAGAGAAACTTATAGAATCAATTCTAACAGTATCAGAATAATAGAGAGAAACTTATAGAATCAATTCTAACAGTATCAGAATAATAGAGAGAAACTTATAGAATCAATTCTAACAGTATCAGAATAATAGAGAAAAACTTATAGAATCAATTCTAACAGTATCATAATAATAGAGAAAAACTTATAGAATCAATTCTAACAGTATCATAATAATAGAGAGAAACTTATAGAATCAATTCTAACAGTATCATAATAATAGAGAAAAACTTACAGAATCAATTCTAACAGTATCAGAATAATAGAGAGAAACTTATAGAATCAATTCTAACAGTACTAGAAGAAGCCTGGAGATATAGCTGAGAGAATCAATTCTAAACGTATCGGAAGAGGATTAGAGAAACAGGAAGCTCAGAGCACGGCAGGGAGGGGAGGGAGGGGTGAGGGAAGGAGGATGTGGGGGGTGAGATGGATGGAAAGGAAATACAGGCAGTAAATCACTGTCATTTCTCGCTCTGTCCCGAGGAGTCTGGCTGGGTTTTTGTTTGTTTGTTTGGTTGGTTGGTTGGTTGTTGTTGTTGTTGTCTTTTGTGTGTGTGTGTGTGTGTGTGTGTGTGTGTGTGTGTGTGTGTGTGTGTATTTGTATTTGTATTTCTTTTTATCACAACAGATTTCTCTGTGTGAAATTCGGGCTGCTCTCCCCAGGGAGAGCGCGTCGCCATACTACAGCGCCACCCATTTTTTGTATTTTTTCCTGTGTGCAGTTTTATTTGTTTTTCCTATTGAAGTGGATTTTTCTACAGAATTTTGCCAGGAACAACCCTTTTGTTGCCGTGGGTTCTTTTACGTGCGCTAAGTGCATGCTGCACACGGGACTTCGGTTTATCGTCTCATCCGAATGACTAGCGTCCAGACCACCACTCAAGGTCTAGTGGAGGGGGAGAAAATTTCGGGGGCTGTGCCGTGATTCGAACCAGCGCGCACAGATTTTCTCGCTTCCTAGGCAGACGCGTTACCTCTAGGCCATCACTCTCACTCCCTGTCATGGCTCACATATGCAAATGGTGTGTGTGTGTGTGTGTGTGTGTGTGTGTGTGTGTGTGTGTGTGTGTGTGCGTGCTTTTATTTTATTTTTTTACCGATCTCTCAGATCAACGACGGTTGAAAACCTCGTGCTGGATTGGGCCGACCTTCCTGTGTGCGCACACGTAGAAGAAAAATGCAAGAGCATGTTAAAGATCCCGTGGTCAAAGCATACTACTGCTACTGAGAAGAAGAAGGGGGTGGGGGAGATGAATGGTGGTGATCATAAAACAACACCACACCACACCTCTTTTCACTGTTCAGAACATCACACTAAACAGTTTTGGACACACAGGGGGTAGAGAGAGAGACAGACAGACAGATAGACAGACAGAGATGCAGTGCGAAGGCCATGGCTCACATATGCAAATGGTCTGCTCATAAATCTGGCATGTATCGTATCAATAACTGTCACAACATGTGGATGGGTCGATCAGCGTATTTCCGTTCGGTGACTTTGACTAATGTGGCTAAAATCATGACTGTATATGAATGGCTGCAGAGAGGGGGCGAGACACAGAAAGAGACGGACACTGAGAAAGAGACAGGGTCGGGAGGGAGGGGGGGTCGGGGGGGGGGGGGGGAGTGAGAGTGAGACAGAGAAAGAGACAGAGAAAAATGACGGCCTGAGTATATGTGTATAGTCAGAAACACACACACACACACACACAGATATATATATATATATATATATATATATATATATATATATTATATATGCACATTCATTGATATATGTATACATATATATATATATATATATATATATATATATATATATATATATATAAATATACAGACGTGTGTAATGTTGTGCCTGTGTTCAAGTTATCTTTTTTTTTTAATCCTCTTGCAAACAATCGACGGAATGTTTAATGTCAGAAGCATGTACTAGGTTCATGTGCATGAATCCGACTCTGCTTGTGCGTTTTTTCACAGATTTCTTCCTTTTCAGATTCTACAGGATCGATATTTGACACTATGACAGTGTTTGCAGCCTTTGAATGGCCCTGTGTGGTCGGCTGATACTGATTTGCTTTTTGAAACGTCAAGCATTTGAAATATATATATAAAAAAGTTTAAACCAACCACTTTTCTCCCAACAATTTTTTTTTATTCAGACAAAGGTTTACATATAAAGTATGATATTCTACTGGGAAGTTGCAACAACATATTGTTCTTATTATCAGTCATTCCGCATCAAGAACTTTATTGGTAGAAAAATAAATCTTCATACAAACATTGTTCTGTGCGATGTTATGACGCACAATTTATGAAATGAAATTGTTTTAATGGCAGAATTTACGATATCTGTTCACACGTCAGTTCCATTGGTGTTATTGTGTCCAGTTTACATCAAAGCGAAAAGGGCAGATCCATGGACATTCATTCACAAATTGATTCCATGTGACTTTACAACCACTTTTTGTGATGTGACTACAATCATGACAGAGGAATGCTCAAAGTTCTCCGAAAAAAAAAATTCTAATCTTGGCATTATCTTAGATTCACATCTAGTCACAGCATGCGAGGCAACTCTAGTGACACTGTTTCGCTAAGTTTGTCATAATAATGGTTTTCGAAAATAGAATTTTGTATTCTTTAAAAATCGAACAGCAACTTGACAGATTTTTGGGGGGTTAATTTCATTTTTCTACTGCCACTCAAAAACCTTTGACAGCAAAGAATTGAAAATATCCACTCAAGTGAATGAACGTCTTGGCACTGCAATTTCAGACCCGTCATTCGTTTTTCGCGCGTTCAACGTAATGCACCTGCACGAAGCCCCACGTGCGTTGATATGACACCTTAGAAATGTTGCTGCAAGACAAGCCAATCTATTTTTCAGCTTTTACTATTTAGTGATGTTTTACCCTTGTATCCCCTTATGTCCTGCTTGGAGGACAATAACAACGTACACGAGTTATGACAGTTTTGATGACAAAAGAAAAGAATTGCAATATATATAATATAAAAAAAAAAAACTGCAGCAAACCATACATAAATTAGAATTCAAAGAAATGTATACTGGTAAAAACATTTTTTTATCTTCTCATATCTCATCTCTACGATCATACAGAACACATCAAGAGTATTTTCGTGATGTCAGAAATAGATGCTGTTATGACCACCTCTAAAGATGCTAGAACTGAAGTGTTGTTTCTAAGTGTTGTGAAGTCAAAGCAGTTACTGTGGAGTGGTGGCCAAGTAATAACGCGTCCGCCTAGGAAGCGAGAGAACCTGAGCGCACAGGTTCGAATCCCACACACTCGCCAGTATTTTCTCCACCTCCACCCGAACTTGTGGTAGTGGACGATAGGTTTTCGGATGGGACGATAACCCGATGTCCCATGTGTAGCATGTGCATCTATCACTGTCAGTCCCAAAACCTAGTTTGGTCGTGAGGGCGCTGCACTGCAAAGCTTTCTGCCAGAGGTTTGGCAAAGCTCCTCTCTATCCACCCACTGATGTTGTCTGCCCGCTTCTTTCGCTGTCTGCCTCGTCTCCTTTTCCTCTGCACTGTTCCCCGAAGGATGGCCTTGGAGAGTCGGTCGGGTTTTGTCAAGTGGCCACACCATTTCA
This sequence comes from Babylonia areolata, assembly GCF_041734735.1. Classification (NCBI taxonomy): domain Eukaryota; kingdom Metazoa; phylum Mollusca; class Gastropoda; order Neogastropoda; family Buccinidae; genus Babylonia; species Babylonia areolata. Next base: position 28,945,594 of record NC_134896.1, read on the forward strand.
TTTTCTGTTTTCTTTCAATGTGGTCATGAGGTCTTCATACCGGCAACGCGCTGTCTGATGGTCTTTCTTACTTCTTCATTTGTTATGTGGTCTCAGTAGCATAAGCCAAGGAGTCTGCTAAAGCATCATTTACAATGCTTGGATCCCTCTTTGAAGCTCTGCTGTAAGAGTCCAAGACTCTCATGCATACATGAAATAGAACCAGTGCATGTAGAAGTTTCAGCTTTGTTCTGAGACTGATGTTCGTGTATCTCCATATGGGCTTCAGTCTTGCCAGTGCTGCTGCAGTCTGCGCAGCTCTTGCCAGTATTTCGGTCTTGTGCACTTGGCGCACGTACAACAAAAGGGTTGTCCATGGGAAAAAAATACTTAGAAAAACCCACTTCGATAGGAATACAAACACAACTGCCGGCAGAAAAAAAGCATGTTTTGAGCTCTCACTGTAGCGGAGCGCTCCCCTTAAGGAGCATCCCGAATTTCACACAGAGAATTCATTGTGACAAGAGTAAAACAATAAAATACAAGGCGTTATTTCCGCATGGCTCAGTGCACTAACATCAACCTTGGACACGCTTGCAGCGTATGTGCCTGTGAGCCGCCGGCACAGTTTCCGGGTCACTCGGCGGATCGTACATCAAAGGGCTTCAAAAGAGCGTTTACCCAGGGAAAGGAAACCCGTTTTAGATCAAAGAAACTCCTTTCACATGTGCCTTTCGTGTAACGTTTAACGGGGAAATAAACCTAGAAGTGGATCTGAACAGTAATTTCGAGCGCAAGAAGAGAAGAAGAGAAGTCAGGACGACCCTCTTGGCAATGTGTTCTCAAATCCTGTTAATGATGTCGTGAGTGTTGCCATTTCTGCCCTGTCTATCGAAAGTGGCTCATCCCTGAACGGCTGCTTTAACCCTTTCGTCGTCTGATGTAAAATGTTCAGAATCGGACATAAGTTCAGCCTCTGGGATGGGGCCAAACAGATAAAAACCTTGAAAAGCTGCTGTTGCTGCTGCTGCGCTCCCTTTTTTTCTTTTCTTTTTTTAATCAATATCTTTATTTCTTCATTATTTGTTTTCCTCTTCTTTTTCTTTTTCTTTTTTTTTCTTTTTTTTTATTCTTTTTTTTTTTTAATTTTTTGGATTATCTCTTTTTTTTTCTCCTTTTTTTCATCATTTGTTTTGCTTGCTGAAGCTGTGCCTGACATCAACGTGAACACTTTCCTTCAACTCACAGGACGGAAAAGTGGTTGACGTGAGCACGTCTTCAAACCAGCGACTTTGGTTTGACTGTGTTTATCATGAAAATATTCAAGACTGTGTCACACGCCTGTACTTGTACCGCCCTCGTACTGTACTGTCTGAGGGAGACAGACACAGAGCTGCGTGCTGGAGGTTCGCACTGTCTGAGGGAGACAGACACGGGGAGATTTGTACTGTCTGAGGGAGACAGACACGGGGAGATTTGTACTGTCTGAGGGAGACAGACACGGGGATGTTTGTACTGTCTGAGGGAGACAGACACGGGGAGGTTTGCACTGTCTGAGGGAGACAGACACGGGGAGATTTGTACTGTCTGAGGGAGACAGACACAGGGAGGTTTGTACTGTCTGAGGGAGACAGACACGGGGAGGTTTGCACTGTCTGAGGGAGACAGACACGGGGAGGTTTGTACTGTCTGAGGGAGACAGACACGGGGATGTTTGCACTGTCTGAGGGAGACAGACACGGGGATGTTTGTACTGTCTGAGGGAGACAGACACGGGGAGATTTGCACTGTCTGAGGGAGACAGACACGGGGATGTTTGCACTGTCTGAGGGAGACAGACACGGGGATGTTTGTACTGTCTGAGGGAGACAGACACGGGGAGATTTGCACTGTCTGAGGGAGACAGACACGGGGAGATTTGCACTGTCTGAGGGAGACAGACACAGAGCTGCGTGCTGGAGGTTTGTACTGTCTGAGGGAGACAGACACGGGGAGATTTGCACTGTCTGAGGGAGACAGACACAGAGCTGCGTGCTGGAGGTTTGTACTGTCTGAGGGAGACAGACACGGGGAGATTTGTACTGTCTGAGGGAGACAGACACGGGGAGATATGTACTGTCTGAGGGAGACAGACACGGGGAGATTTGCACTGTCTGAGGGAGACAGACACGGGGAGATATGTACTGTCTGAGGGAGACAGACACGGGGAGATTTGTACTGTCTGAGGGAGACAGACACGGGGAGATATGTACTGTCTGAGGGAGACAGACACAGAGCTGCGTGCTGGAGGTTTGCACTGGCTGTTTGAGGCCTCGATCATCTTACCTGACCTGAATGGCAGATTATTTGTTCCCAAAGGTTGAGATCACAGTTTTTCAACGGCACCAAAATAATTATCTTTATGAAAAACACTAAATCATCAGCTACAAATATTAACGAAGTGTATTTCATTTATTATTTCGTTGTTAATGTTATCTGTCTTCAAAACTGATGTGATGCCATGATGATAGAATATCATTCAAAATCAGCAACAGTGACTTTTAAGTTAACAAATATGATTCGCTCAAAGTAGATTCAAATAATTGATCGACATCAAAATCAATAACTGAGACGTGCGCATGAGTGAGAGGAAAAGTCATAAGCTGCCATAATCAATACCGAGACTGAGGTGACTTACGGGGTTCTTTTTAGTTTGTTGTTGTTGTTTGTTGTTTTTTTAACCACTCTTTCATTGACCAATCGTATCAAAATCAGAATTAAAAATGACTACGATATAACATTGTTCGAGGACTATTTTTCTACGAAGAAAAACTACACACTACACATTAACAATCGCGATCGTTCCAGTATAACCATCTTAAAACAGCCCTGTACTAATTTCAGTCATGACAACTTAAACACATATCTTCCTTTCGTAACAAGTTATCCATCACAGACACATCTTCAAACAGACGGCAGCGCCACATCACTGTCCCATAGACCACGCACGTGTCCTAGTTTCCTTCCTTTTATCTCTTTTTATAATCTTTTTTTTATTTGTTTCTTGATTTTTAGTCGGGTATTTATACAATCTGCATCACCGAGCTTAGTATGTATTGCATAAGGTTATGCTGTGTTTAGCATATCATTCATTATCAAGAATGCGTGTTCTTACTGACACGTGGGAGTATGATCAAACTTTGTGATGTTCTGTGGGTGTAATGCCTAAGCTTTTCATTTCATTCTTATTTCATCTTCTTCTCTTTTTTTTTAAATATATATGTCGCCTTATGTCAGCACACACGTCATCGATTTCTCCCCAGGAGAAAACAACGCATTCTTGTATCGTATAAATTGTAATAATAATGATAATGGATACTTATATAGCACACTATCCAGAAATCTGCTCTAGGTGCTTTACAAAAACGCTTTGTTAAAATAACACATTACATCTATGTTACATACACACACCAAAATATGACTACACACACACACACACACACACACACACACACACACACACACACACTGCATACATTGTAGCATGCATCTGTGCTGACGTCCTCACTGAACGCTGAGGAACATGCTCCTGACAGAACGTAGAGCTCAGTGACAACGCGCAGTTTCCTGCTTCACCACCGCTGGCAGACGGAGAAGGGTACACCGCAGGGTCATTGAGTGTAAACCCCGAGCCTGCCAGAACGGAACACAAATGCCCAGATGGGGACCACTGAGAGGGATGAGGAAGAGTCGGGTGGAGGGAAGGGGTGGGAAGGGAGGAGGGAATGGGTGGGGAAGGTGGGTGGGTGGTAGGCCTACACTCATTTACGTCACCTCGGAAGAGCTGTTCTGGTGCACGAGCAGTCCCCTTGTGATTGGGTAGCAGTGTATCAATCAAGCATCAGCGGTTTTATGTCCTCCATGAATATCCACATACACACAAAACACACACACAAAAATATTCCCTTTAATCATCTGTGCATTTTATATATTACATCTTGATTCCATTCCATTCCTTTCGATGCTGGCGACAGAATATTGGTTTTCAGGAGCAAATTCGGACACAGCTTTTAAATGAGAGATATGAAACACTGAAGAGGTGAGTTCAAAACGTGTACTGTTCATTGTATTGGAAGAAAAATATTCTGCTTTAGAACAGACTCGAACTGTCTTGTTCTGAATTCGAATTGGTTTTGTTATATACTTGTGACTGTTCATGATGTGGGTTTTTAAAAAATGATTTTCACAATCTGCTTCATGTGAAGACGTTCACAATCTGCTGCGTGTGGAGAATATATATATATATATATATATTATCTATGAATAAACCATCAATATCTGAAGAACTGTATCCTAATATATATTCTGCAGACAAATCGTAACAGCAGAAGGCAGATGACAGTGATGATGACCACAATCACTATAATAAGAATGCGCACACACTGACAGAGGGAGAGACGGAGAGAGAGAGAGACAGACACACACACACACACACACACACACACACACACACACACACACACACACACACACACACACACACAAATCAGTCAAGGGGAATGTAATTCGTTCCATGTTTTTTTTTTCTCTCCATCAGACAAGTTGCCACACCACATTCCTCGGATGTTTGAGAACAAAGGATGCACGATCAAATAAAAAGCTCTTGGATGCTGACAGAAACAGGAAGAGAGAGAAAGAGTGGAGGTGAGAAAGAGACAGACAGAGAGAGCGAGAGAGAGAGAGGGGGGGGGGGGCAAGGGAAATAAACATGATGATGATATGGATATTTATATCGCGCATTTACTCGATCAGAGGCCAAGCTCTTAGCGCTTTTCAAACATGGAGTCATTTGCACAACAGGCTGTCCACTTGGGTAGAACCGATTGACAGTTGCTTTTCAAACATGGACTCATTTGCACAACAGGCTGTCCACTTGGGTAGAACCGATTGACAGTTGCTTTTCAAACATGGACTCATTTGCACAACAGGCTGTCCACTTGGGTAGAACCGATTGACAGTTGCTTTTCAAACATGGACTCATTTGCACAACAGGCTGTCCACCTGGGTAGAACCGATCGACAGTTGCCTTTGGGCGCTCATCATTCGTTTCGTGTGTTATGCAATAAGGTTTCCGTCACGCACGCACACACACACACACACACACACATATGTATGTTTTTACATACATGACTGTTGCTTTTTTAACCCACTATGTAGGTTGCCAAGGGAGAATGACAGAGACACAGGGAGACAGGGAGACAGAAAAGGGAGATGGAGATAGAGACAAAGACACACGCACAAAGAGACATGGAATAAGGTTACAAAGAAAGGAGTATCCAATGAGTCAATATTAAGTGTAAGGAGAAATGGGTTATTCTGTATCATAGCTACAATTGTTTTGTTTTTTTAATGTGACAAGGTCAGATAGGCAGACAGACAAACAGACAGATATCAATATCAAAAAGAACAGACAGGATGTGGAAATAGATATCTTGCTCATGGGGTGGTGATCAATCATAATTTTGAATCGTGATTTCTGGCCCTGCAATAAAAATCATATTTTGATGTGGAAAAGGGGGCAATATGGGGGCAGGGAGGGAATTACATCACATCAGGTTTCCTCCCTAGGTATAAAAAGAAATATATGTGTGGCCGTGTCCCGAGTGGTTATTCAAGGGTACGGCACAAAAGACTTAACTAAATGATTGATTGAATGAAAGGATAGACAAGATCCCACGCACAGGCCAGGAACATATAGAGGCCAGTCACAAATGGGGTTTTCTACTGGTTTATTTACAATAGTTATAAACTAAAGGAGAAGACTAAGAAGAAGTAATGAGAAGAAGATAAAAAGAGACGAAGACAGTGCCTGGAATGACACAAACAAATGTCATAAGCACAACATGTCGGCACAAGTGAATAGTAAAGCACATGTATACATGGAAAGACTATCACTTGGGTTTGGGATATGCAACAACATAACGCATAAGTGTGAAGGCCAAACACTGACATCAAATGACATTTCTAATACATTTAAATAGCACAGTTTAAGTGATTGAAGCGATGCTGCCTTGGTGAAAGTACACTGTCAGTATAGATTAGGTAAAGCTTATACTGTGTCAAAGTGACTCAAATGAATCAGTTTATCATGTTGCGCAATACTGGAGTAAGCTGTATAGGAGAGAGCATGACAACTAAATTACAATTAACAGACTGATACATATCAGGTGGTTTTAACCAATAACTGATATTAATCCAACACTACCTTGTAATCACAACAGCAGAATACTACACACACCTTTGAGCACTGAGCACACTGTAGCAGTACAATTGATATCAGCATGTAAAGTAATACATAAATAATAAACAAGATAATAGAATCAGTGGCTTTGATATTATACTGGCAAACTGATAGACCAGATAGTAAGTGAAGAACCATCATGGCTTAACCATTAAGTGGTGAATGAACTTTATGCACTCACTAGAACATTCTCGAACAAACTATCTGTGTCCAGAGACGTCACTGACTGTGACGTTAAGAAGAATCAAATGGAATACTGCTACGAGCATATGACGACATGGCAATTATTTAGATCAATCATAGCCGAGCTGTGACTAACATGTCAAAGCAATAACTGATCAAAGAATTAACTGAACATACTCATATGAACACAAGTACTGTGTCGAACAATACAATTTACAAATCAACACATTCTACACACTAGTACTTACAGCAATACGTAGCGAGGTGTCAGCCGTTGTGGGGGCACACACGACACAACACACTGCTCGACGCAGCAAGAGAGAGAGAGAGAGAGAGAGCAGGCTCTGGTCAGATGACTGACCAGGTATGAAAATGACCACTCATCACTCACTGTGCCAATTTATGCAAGTTTAGCGGACCGCAAAGTCCGTCACGTGTGCTGCGAGCAGATCGTCACTAATCACGGAAAATCCGATGACAACTGCGTTTGTTTAAAGGTGTTCAGTGACAGATTTCTAAATGATTCCTGAACCGATTTACGTCGGATAAGTTGCAAAAGAAAGAGCTCAACACCTACTTTATAATGAGTATAAAATGAAGTGTTGGTTATTTAAGATAAATTTATAATCTTAATTTAAGTCACCTGAACAGGGTCAGTTTTAACGAGCTCGTCGCTGAACATTACAAACTGCGTTAAATCAGTTCAACGTAGGCAAACATAAATGGAACAGACTTAAAGATGGAATTGCGACGATTCTGCCAGTATATAATACTTGTAGTTTACTGATCTGACAAAAGAGCTATTAATTAATTACTTTGGAACAGAAACACAAGTTTCTTCTCAGCCAATGACGTACCGCGACGCGACACTGGTCGAGCCGTCAGCAGGCTGTCTGGCCAGGACAAAATGATGTAAGCAGAGTGACGTCACACATTCTGTACGGGGGGGGGGGGGGGGGGGGGGGGGGTGTTAGGAGGGAAAACGTCGACTGCTGTAGTTTGTGCGTGAATAGTGTTGGAGCAAGCATAGCGCGCTTGGTCACATCTGAATTTGTTTTCCTTTTGTGTGTGTGTGTGCTTATGTGTGTGTTTTTGTATAACAAAATAATACATAAGGTCTAGTTCCTCCTGGTTTTGTCGTGTCATGTCGTGTGTTAGGGGGGGGGGGGGGGGGGGGGGGGGTACTGGGGGCTGGACTCGGCTATGGGCTGAGATATTGTGTGGGTGAGTGACGAGCCCATGGATCCACACTTAATTTTCCAAATGGATGGGGGAAAAAAGACGTATCGTATTGTATTGTGATCGTATTCGCGCGTTCATTTCTGTATCCCTTCCTTCCTTCGTTGATTTCGCCATTCACACAATGGTTCTTCCAATCACACACACACACACACACACAGACAAGCACGCACGCACGCACGCACGCACACACACACACACACACTTTTCATGGCAGAACAACTGGCACAAATCTGGCGCAGCCAAGAGGAAAACAGGGCAGCTTATCACTCGATAACGATCTCCGTAGTTGAACCATCTGTCACTTCACATATATACACGCGCGCGCGCGCGTTCAAGCGCACGCGATCGTACATACACAAACACACACAGCGACCGGATATAACACCCTCATTCCTGAAGCAGCTTGTGTTCAAAGTGAGCCAGCCATCAAGGACAATACATAAAGGGCATGACATCAGCCTTTGTGCGTTTGCGAATTGCTTGAAGTTTTTTGGAGGTTTTTTTTTCCAACTTATCAATCCATTAGTCCTGCAAGGGGTAGCGTGTGTGCCTGGAGGTGTTGAGGGAGTGCGTGCGTGTTTGCGTGCGTGCGTGCGTGTGTGTGTGTGTGTGTGTGTGTGTGTGTGTGTGTGTGCAACGCACGTAAGTATGCATTTAGGCAGTCAACGCTTCAGAATAATCTGAGCAGTATCAGTCAACTGACAGGCTTTCATGGACACAGAAGGACAGAGATGGATTAACAGAGAGAGAAAGTGAGTGAGGCAGCCATGAGCAGTCAGCCAATGATAAGAGAGAGAGAGACAGACAGACAGACAGAGACAGCCAGAGTCAGAGAATAAATGAATGAATTTCATTTTCTGTGGGTAGTGGAGCAAAGCAATGTTGTTTTTCTTGTTCAGTGTTTTGTTTTAGCCCTCGAAGGGAAAATGGAAATAAGAGGAAAGACAGTAAGAAAAGAGAAAGAAATCGTACAGGGAGGTGGGTGGATGTTTCAGGTAAAAACAAAAAAGAAGAAAAAAGGAAATAAGGGTACAGTGATAAAAAAGGAGAGTGGTCGGAGCTGAACAGAAAGTATGTGAAGACTTGGAAAAAAAATAATAAAGACAAGTGCTCAAAAGATTTCATGCAACTGAGGCCCACAGAAAAAAACGTGGATCGGGTGATTTCACTACTCTCTCTCTCTTCATAGTTAAGTGTTTTTATGCATGCGTTTTAGGCTGGTTTCCTGCCGACTCCAACTTTTATTTTCCCCTCGGGCCTGATTATAAAAACAGCATTCTTCAATTATGTTTACCCCCACCCCACCTCCTTCCTTCTCTCTTTTTACAGTTTGGGTACGAGTGTGTGTGTGTGTGTGTGTGTGTGTGTGTGTGTGTGTGTGTGTGAGTGTGTGTGTGTGTGTGTGTGTGTGTGTGTGTGTGTGTGTGTGAGTGAGTGTGTGTGTGTGTGTGTGTGTGTGTGCGTGTGTGTGTGTGTGTGTGTGTGTGTGTTTGTGTGTGTGCGTGTGTGTGTGTCTGTGTGCGTGTGTGATGGGGGGTCGGTATAAAGATTTTTTTTTTTTTATACTAAACACAAAACACTATCCAGTGGCAGGTAAAATAATATGGATAACAAATATCGGTGCAATATTTGTACTTTGTTTTTCTTTTGTTGGTGTAGTTGTTTTGTTTTGCTGCTTGTTTTTGTTTAGTTTTGATACAGAGCATTACAGTACACAAAGTTAACCTTAGTCATACAAGTCACGCATATAGAGAAACAAAAGTTTACCTGATATCTTATTATTGTACTTTGACATCATGCCTTAGCACATGTGATGTGTAGCCTATATTCATTGGTACGTTCGAAGTGACACGTAATGAGAAAACTGATATACAGCATTTCATGCGAGCTACTGTGCTAAAGCCGTGAGGGTGCTGGCGAATAACATATAATGATATTGTCTCCTGTACTGCTCAGTTCCAGTCAGCCCTGTTCTGCTCCGATGTTCTCACATCACTACTTCTTATCATTATTCTTCGTCTGTTGTATCATTGTCGCCATTGCTGACTGTTTTGTAGTCCAATTTCTTTCTTCTGTTTTCCCTGCCTCCCTGTCCTGCTACGATGTTATCACCTGAATACTTCCTATCACTCTTCGTCTATTGCATTATTGCTGACAATGATCTCTTGTAGTCAGATATCATGAACTTCCAGCCCTCTGTGCATTGTTGTACTGTTTGTCTCGTTACCGTTTTTCTCTGATGAGGACCTCTGTGATGGTGCACTGTTGTTGCTCTTTGGTGCACTGTTGTTGCTCTTTGGTGCACTGTTGTTGCACTGTTGTTGCTCTGTTGTTGCTCTTTGGTGCACTGTTGTTGCACTGTTGTTGCTCTGTTGTTGCTCTTTGGTGCACTGTTGTTGCACTGTTGTTGCTCTTTGGTACACTGTTGTTGCACTGTTGTTGCTCTTTGGTGCACTGTTGTTGCACTGTTGTTGCTCTTTGGTGCACTGTTGTTGCTCTTTGGTGCACTGTTGTTGCTCTTTGGTGCACTGTTGTTGCACTGTTGTTGCTCTTTGGTGCACTGTTGTTGCACTGTTGTTGCTCTTTGGTGCACTGTTGTTGCACTGTTGTTGCTCTTTGGTACACTGTTGTTGCTCTTTGGTGCACTGTTGTCGCACTGTTGTTGCTCTTTGGTGCACTGTTGTTGCACTGTTGTTGCTCTTTGGTGCACTGTTGTTGCACTGTTGTTGCTCTTTGGTACACTGTTGTTGCACTGTTGTTGCTCTTTGGTGCACTGTTGTTGCACTGTTGTTGCTCTTTGGTGCACTGTTGTTGCTCTTTGGTGCACTGTTGTCGCACTGTTGTTGCTCTTTGGTGCACTGTTGTTGCACTGTTGTTGCTCTTTGGTACACTGTTGTTGCACTGTTGTTGCTCTTTGGTGCACTGTTGTTGCACTGTTGTTGCTCTTTGGTGCACTGTTGTTGCACTGTTGTTGCTCTTTGGTACACTGTTGTTGCACTGTTGTTGCTCTTTGGTACACTGTTGTTGCTCTTTGGTACACTGTTGTTGCTCTTTGGTACACTGTTGTTGCACTGTTGTTGCTCTTTGGTGCACTGTTGTTGCACTGTTGTTGCTCTTTGGTGCACTGTTGTTGCACTGTTGTTGCTCTTTGGTGCACTGTTGTTGCTCTTTGGTGCACTGTTGTTGCACTGTTGTTGCTCTTTGGTGCACTGTTGTTGCACTGTTGTTGCTCTTTGGTGCACTGTTGTTGCTCTTTGGTGCACTGTTGTTGCACTGTTGTTGCTCTTTGGTGCACTGTTGTTGCTCTTTGGTGCACTGTTGTTGCTCTTTGGTGCACTGTTGTTGCTCTTTGGTGCACTGTTGTTGCACTGTTGTTGCTCTTTGGTGCACTGTTGTTGCACTGTTGTTGCTCCGCTGTGGTCCTGCGTGTTGTGTTTCCCTGGTGACGTTCTGTGTGGATCGCTTCACTCTGTGGAACTGTGCTGTTCTACTGTAGTTCTCTGTGCTGTTCTGTTGTAGTTTTCTCTCTGTCTACTGTAGTCGTCTGCGCTACTCTACTGCTGTTCTCCGCGCTGCTCCACCTAAGTTCTCCGCAATGGTCTATTGTAGCTCGTGCTGTTCTAAGGTAGTTATTTGTGTTGTCTGACAGTTACCCTACGTATCTATCTATCCACGTTTCATCCATGTTGTAAAAAGCGACGACTGAACCTCTCCATGCTGCTATACTTCAGATATTACTCCACTCTGCTGCAGCCCAGTATGACACAGTCGTGTAGCCTTTGTGCTGGCCTGGTTTCTGTCCTCTTTGCGCTGCTCCGTTCTAGTCATCACAGTGATAATCGTGCGCGCTGCTCACTTGTAATCAGGCGTGCGACTCAGTCTCAATTGTTGACATGCGAGCTGGGCGTAGTCAGTATACAATGGGAACTGATATCGACTTGTCATGAAAATGGGTTCGCCAGTCGATTCCAAAAAGGACTCTAAGCGTCCACAAAAGCAGTAGCTGTTGCGGCAGCAGCAGTAATATTAGTATTGTATTGCATTGCATTGTATTGTTTTGTATATCTCTTTTTGTCACAACAGATTTCTCTGTGTGAAGTTCGGGCTGCTCTCCCCAAAGAGAGCGCGTCGCTACACTACAGCGCCACCCCCCCCACCCCACCCCACCCCTTTTTTTTCTTTTTTTTTCTTTTCCTGCGTGCAGTTTTATTTGTTTTTCCTGTCAAAGTGGATTTTTCTACAGAATTTGCCAGGAACAACCCTTTTGTTGCCGTGGGTTCTTTTACGTGCGCTAAGTGCATGCTGCACACGGGACCTCGGTTTATCGTCTCATCCGAATGACTATCGTCCAGACCACCAGTCAAGGTCTAGTGGAGGAGGAGAAAATATCGGCGGCTGAAGTGAAAGTGGCAGTTGAAGTGATGCGGGATGTATCAAGGTATTATCTGAACTGACCCGCTACCTCTTCTGCAGCTGCCAACCAGTCTCCGTGCTTTTATCTATTAATGTTTTATGTATCTATCCAACTGTTCGTGGTGGTGGTATTTTGCCTTTAATTTTCTTCACCTGTGACAGTGTGTGCGTGTGCGTGTGTGTTTGTGTGTGTGTGAGAGAGCGCGCGTGTGTGTGTGTGTATGTTTGCGTGTGTGTGTGTGTGTGTGTGTGTGTGTGTGTGTGTGTGTCAACGTGAATATTTACCTCTGTGTGTTTACCAGTGTGCATAATGCGTGGGATTGTGTGTGTGTATTTTTGTTGTTGTTGTTGTTTTTGTTTTTGTTGGGTTTTCTGGTTGTTGTTGTTGCTTTTATTGTTTTGGTTTTGGTTTTGGTTGGGTTTTTCTTGTTTTGTCTATTGTTTTTTGTCCTGGTGGACGAAAAACGCGATGGAGTACCGTCACTTGCCCTGCACCGAGTGTAACCAGTGGTGTGGAGGTCAGGTCAAAAGGACAGGCCGGACTTTTGCACTGCCTAAGCCGTTCATCATGTGTTCCACTGTTATCAGTATAATTAACTGGCGGGATGTATAACTCAGTGTGCACGTGCGTGCGTGTGTGCCTGCGCGCGCGCGCACGCGTGTGTGTGTGTGTGTGTGACTGTGGGGAATCCTGGGGCGTGGGTTAGTCAGGAGTACAGAAGTGAATGGCGGTAAGATATGATGGTGGTGCGGGGAGAGTGAGGGTGGATGAAGTGTGTAATCTCGACTGTGTCATCAGTGTTACCCAACGCGTGGCCGGTGATCAGCCTCATCAACCTCTCTCTCTCTCTCTCTCTCTCTCTCTCTCTCTCTCTCTCCTATCACTCGTTGACTGCTCATCTCTCTCTCTCTCTCTCTCTCTCTCTCTCTCTCTCTCTCTCTCTCTCTCACTCACTCGTTGACTGTTCAACTCTCTCTCTCTCTCTCTCTCTCTCTCTCTCTCTCTCTCCTATCACTCGTTGACTGCTCATCTCTCTCTCTCTCTCTCTCTCTCTCTCTCTCCTCTCACTCGTTGACTGCTCATCTCTCTCTCTCTCTCTCTCTCTCTCTCTCTCTCTCTCTCCTATCACTCACTGACTGCTCATGTCTGCCACACACACACACTCTCTGTTAACCCCTCTCTGTCCTCGTGTGTCTCAAAATTCATACCACTCTTTTTTTTCTCCCAGTTTGTCACTACCAGCGTTCCATAACACATGTCATTGCACATTGGACAGTCGTGTCTCTCTTTGATCAATTCCCTAATAATTTCTCGTAAACCTTGGTAGTTTATGCACTGCGGAAGAACACGCGTTCCTATTCAAATGAGGGGGTGGTGGTTGAGGGGGTGGGGAGTGGGGGGGGGGGGGGCGAAGAACGCAAGACAGCGACAATATTGCGCCATCCATGGCGGCAGGAAACAAACCCTTGAAACTGCGATCATATTATTTGTTCGAAAGCGGAAAGGCCAATGCAAATGTAGTCCTATAAACACAATCCATTATCCCAGTCTTCCAGCTGCATGATCTGAGCAGAAACAGAACCCTAGAAGACGCGATTTAGTTCGTGAGGAAAACCAAATGCAGAAATAAATGACGGAAAAAAGCAACAACAATGAAATAACAACAAAATATGAGTTCTTGAATATGCATTGGAGCGTTTCCACATGCCGTGTACAATGCGCAAACGAATTATAACCGCTTTTTAAAATAAAATATTATACCAGGAAGTGACCTTTCCGCTAACAGACGTTGTCGATGGACCTGTCGTCCTATAAATTTTACAGCTTTCGCTGGTTCTCACCGGGCCGATTTTCTCCGTCTCGATTCTTAAAACTTTGCACGGACAATATTGAACAAATTTACCTGAAGTGGTCAGACAAAATCCCATTTGTGCGACAAAAAAAAGGCCAAGAACATGTTTGAATTCGGCCCTGTACTGTTCATCGTGTAAGCACGTGCACCACACCCCTGCGGTCACTCATCGACAGTCATACCGTCGCCAAACAGACAGGATTTTTTTGGTTTTTGTTGGGGTTTTTTGTGTGTGTTCACTTGTTTCCCCAAGGTTAATGTGAAAACATTTTCACCGGATACTGATAACAGTGCAACGTTATAACAAATAATAAGCAATAACACACAGCGTCAGAATAGAACTGATTGCACTTTTGCAGAGGATATTCAGCTCAATTGATTCTGTCATCCAGCACAAATGGATCACACCATGCAAACCATGCTCAGCTGTATTGAGTCGGGTTTAGTCACAGACGGATGAACATATGCTAAAACTGAATGATGACGATAATAATAACGATAAGAACACCAATGATAATAATAATAATAATAATAATAGTAATAATGGATACTTCTATAACAGTATATCCAGAAAACTGCTTCAGGTGCTAGCAATACAACGCACATGATATCATACTATAACTGAGGCCATTCTCATTCACTCAAACCAATAACGTTCTGTCTACCCTAAGCCATCCACTGTCCTGACATTTCATTTCCTCCTCCTGCAAATAGTCCGGGATTATTATCATTATCTCACACGACATATCCCTTGTCAATCACAATCCCCACATCTGTAAATCTGCCCATGCATGCTCTCCGTCAGATAAGCTCCATCCAGACTGAGTCACCATGTCAACGCTGCAGGACAGCCTTCAGATGTGCCTTTGTCCTCTCCAGACGATCATTGGATATCCTTAACTCTCCATACGAACGGCGAAAGAGACGACGTTAACAGCGTTTCACCCCAATTACCATCATCAAAATATTGCAAGCGGAAGGCTCTTATACTGAAGACGTGAATGTTGACAAAGAATACCACAATTCTGACGACGGAAGCTGAAGGTTGGGTCGGTCATTCAGACACCCACTGGACATCCAGGGGTCTGTGTAGAGGAGAAGAGAGGACTGGCCGTACTGACTGAGTTAACCCTGTCCTCTCTAGACTTTACCATGGTTGGCTGCCTAATTGTGTGTTCAGACAGGCTGCGAAAAATTCAGAAATCAGCTGCGAGGCTCATCTCCTTTGCGAGGAAACGAGACCTTGTCACACCTCTGCTTCGAACGCTACGTTAGCTTCCTCTTGTTGAAGCACGCATTGGGAGGGAACTCTCTCTACTTTGTCATGGTAAAATTATCTTCTCGGTCCTCCCCTGCCTAAATTTCTGGTATTCTGTCAGCCTCTTTTCATCTTGTCAAACACCCCGTTCTCCCCACTCCCTGCATACCAAAGACCTGAACAATGAAATAGAAATAAAAACTTTGAAGAAATCACCCTTTCCTTCACCGTTCCTAGACAGTGGAGCACATTTCAGCAAACTACTCCCGCACCGAATCAACAGTTGCCCCCAGAATGTATTAAAATGTATGTTTCAACTATACAACCCACACTAATCTCTCTCTCTCTCTCTCCCTCCCTGTGTGTGTGTGTGTGTGTGTGTGTGTGTGTGTGTGTGTTCTTTTGCAGGCATGCACACTGGTCCACATTAGCCATCCAAGCATTCGCTTACACCATGTCGCGCCATTCGTCGTCGTCGTCGTCGGCCTCCTTTCGTCTCGAGAGACAATGGCTGCACCAGAAATGTAGTCACTGCCGGGCATTGCACTTCCTGCTGTGGCTGTGTAGGCCGATGCTCGAGTGGCAATCTCTACTGCATGTGGGACAGGTATAGGTAGATGCTGCTTGGTTTACAGGACTTGAAACCACACACAGGGTCGTTTCACAGAGGGTCTCTATTTTGATCTCTTCAGATACAAAATGTGGCAATGCGCAACAGTGCACCACAATGCGCGTCAATGCGCGACGTGAACCTCTCATCAGTGTGACAAAAGGCCAAAACTGAAACACTAGGACCCGTCCGATCCAACCGATTCTCACGCTCTGGTTTACAATTGCTGTAACGGGATCAGTTGAGCAATCCAAAACTCTACTCACTGACATTGAGGAACGATGATTCCAGTAAAATTATATTCACAAGAAACACGCAATTGCTTCCCCTGGCATCACCAGCAACAACACGCAGACGCAATGTCAACCACACAATCATTCAAAGTGCCAAAAACATAAATGCTATTATATTATTATCACAGCTCAATGTGCTCGTATTTTCCGTATTGCGTGTGAGTTTGCCCTTTAGCTCAATTATAATCACAGCTAAATGTGCTTGTATTTTCCGTATTGCATGCGAGTTTGCCCTTTAGCTCAATTATTATCACTGATAAACTCCCTGCACACTTAATTTCATATTCTGGTCCGGTCCAACCATGATGCACGAGCTCTTTATCTGTAGTGCAAAGGCGCGTTAGTCAAATAAGTCCGAGAGTAGTTTGGTACGGGAGGGATCAGTGGGTTGATACATTCCATAACTATCCTCATTGAGCAGACAATTTATGGACATCCCATCAAAAATGGCCCCTGGGAGTACATTATTCTTATCTATTTTTTTTCCATTTCTGTTTTGTTTTTGTTTTTTCAGAGCTGACTGCATACAGCAGTATCAGGGAGGAATAAGAAGATTTCTTTATCGTTAAAAAAAAAAACCCACACCAGATTCACGTTACACAAAACCCATCAAAGCAATAACACATTTAAGCTGAAAAGCAGTCTGAGAAAGAAATGAAGGTGAACTGGCCAAGTGGTAGGAAACGAGGGTGAGAGAAAGTAAATGAGACAACATGAAAGAAAATAATATCATGTAAACAATATTTTTTTAAGAAAATAAAGAGGGGTGTGTGGAAGCAGTAAAATACTGAGCGATATACGCGAGGAAAATTCTCACAACAGAACTGGGGAGAGATGCATTATTCATTACTGAAAGAAGAAAAACAAAAACAAAAAACTGAGCTACATACACGAGGAAATTTCCACCACAGAACTATGGGGCATATATTATTCACAACGGAAAGAACATCTCCACAGGGCTGAGGTGGCGTTGACGGGTGGGTTGGCGGGTAATCTGTGCTACATCTCACGAGGGTGCGGGAACAGCAAGGTGGTGGGGGTGGGAGGGTGGGGATGGTGATCTGTGCTACACCTCACGAGGGTGCGGGCATAGTAAGGTGGTGGTGGGGGCGGGTGGTATGGTAGGTAAATCCACTGGTCGATAGAAAGGAGACAGACCTCTCTGCATCTGGCGCACGCTAAGATGATCAGTGCAGTGCGCGCTACACCGTGACTGCAGATGATACTGTCTGACAGATGCGGTCAGTTTCAGTTTCAGTTTCAGTAGCTCAAGGAGGCGTCACTGCGTTCGGACAAATCCATATACGCTACACCATATCTGCCAAGCAGATGCCTGACCAGCAGCGTAACCCAACGCGCGGTCAGTACAGCCGGACCTGGCACAGTGAATCAGTCCCCTGGCGGGCGTCGGACCCTGGCCACTCGAAAGCGAAGACGTAGATGAGGAGGAGGATGTATTGTTGGAGCGCCGGATGATTATCTGTCCTTCGCAGCCTTGCCCCCCCCCCCCCCCCCCCCCCCCCCCCCCCCCCCCCCCCCCTCCCTTTGTGATTGATGCAGCGAGGCCATTGCGTTACATATCCGGCTGTCTAAGAATATACATCGTGGGGGGTACGAGGTGCGGGTGGTGGTGGTGGTGGTGGTGTTGAGACAGAGAGAGGTGAGAGACAAGAGTGGGAGAAATACAGAGAGACAGACAGAGAGACAAAAAGCACGGACAGAAAGAGAGAGTTACACTGAACCCTTATACTGCAGTGCTGCTTCAAAGACCCCGAACTAAATACGTGTCACATAAGGGGACAGAAAGGAAGATAGGAAAGGAAATGAGTGAGTGAGTGATAGAGAGACAGACAGATAACCATGCATACACAAAACGTGACAGACATGCAGACAGACAGACAACCACATATACACAAACGGACACGCAAGACAGACATACAGATGCAGACAAAACACAGCAATGAAACAAAGACAAGAGACAGAACGACCACACAACCGCACAGCTCTAGATAAATCCCTCTCAGCACGGGGTTGTTGACAAAGCGAGAAGAGAAAGACCAAGCATCATTCATGGTCAGCCCTCCCCCCCCCCCCCCCCCCCCCCCCCCCCCATCATCTGGCCATCACAACAAGGGCACTACAGAGGGGGTCCACGT
Organism: Babylonia areolata; assembly: GCF_041734735.1. Classification (NCBI taxonomy): domain Eukaryota; kingdom Metazoa; phylum Mollusca; class Gastropoda; order Neogastropoda; family Buccinidae; genus Babylonia; species Babylonia areolata. The sequence continues at coordinate 28,963,861 of NC_134896.1, forward strand.
CCCCACTAATGACAAACCCAACGGTCTGTTGGCACTGACACTGCTGCCTAATAACCAACACACATCCCCACTGATGACAAACCAAGTGGTCTCTTGGCACAAACCTCTGCTTGCTAATGGCCGGGAAATGAGATCTGCTTCTGACTTATTTCATTTGTTTCTTGTTTTGCTGTTGTTTGTTTGTCTGTCTGTCTGTTTGTCTATGCAAGCAACGGCTAGCAACGCTGATGGTTCCGTTCTCAGCACCCGTCTGTTTTGATTCAACATGTCACACAGTGTGAACAATTATGGAAAGGCACATCCATATATAATGATAAAAAAGACATAAAATTACGACTGATCGAGACTGCGCTGATATCAGAACCTTACCTTATTTCTGATATAGACTGTTTCGCGCATTTTTGTAACAAAACGACAAATTATTGGTTGTTTTCGGTTTCATAATATGCATTCTGGATTTGGTCTTTCTTTTTTTTTTTAATTCATTTCTCTGTAGTTGAAAACTTTATGCTATGTTTCTTTCCCGTTGTTTCAGTTTTTTTCACCCAAGTCCAGATTCCATTCCATACATTGAACACTACCCGGTGTGTACACTATCAAACCTTCAGTTGGATATTACATCATTAGCCTTCAGATGGCCTGTGGTCGGCTTGGCTCTACACCACATGGTCTGGATAGCCTGCCATTATAAACGGTGTGACCTGGATAGCATGGTCTGGATAGCCTGCCATTATAAACGGTGTGACCTGGATAGCATGCTCTGGATAGCTTGCCATTATAAACGGTGTGACCTGGATATCATGGTCTGGATAGCCGGCCATTTTAAACGATATGACCTGGATAGCATGGTCTGGATAGCCTGCCATTATAAACGGTGTGACCTGGATAGCATGCTCTGGATAGCTGGCCATTATAAACGATGTGACCTGGATAGCATGGTCTGGATAGCTGGCCATTATAAACGGTGTGACCTGGATAGCATGGTTTGGATAGCTTGCCATTATAAATGGTGTGACCTGGGTAGCATGGTTTGGATAGCTTGCCATTATAAATGGTGTGACCTGGATAGCATGGTTTGGATAGCCGGCCATTTTAAACGGTGTGACCTGGATAGCATGGTCTGGATAGCCGGCCATTATAAACGGTGTGACCTGGATAGCATGGTCTGGATAGCTGGCCATTATAAATGGTGTGACCTGGATAGCATGGTTTGGATAGCCGGCCATTATAAATGGTGTGACCTGGATAGCATGGTTTGGATAGCCGGCCATTATAAATGGTGTGACCTGGATATCATGGTTTGGATAGCCGGCCATTATAAACGGTGTGACCTGGATAGCATGGTTTGGATAGCCGGCCATTTTAAACGATATGACCTGGATAGCATGGTCTGGATAGCTTGCCATTATAAATGGTGTGACCTGGATAGCATGGTTTGGATAGCCGGCCATTATAAATGGTGTGACCTGGATAGCATGGTCTGGATAGCTTGCCATTATAAATGGTGTGACCTGGATAGCATGGTCTGGATAGCTGGCCATTATAAACGGTGTGACCTGGATAGCATGGTCTGGATAGCTTGCCATTATAAATGGTGTGACCTGGATATCATGGTCTGGATAGCCGGCCATTATAAATGGTGTGACCTGGATAGCATGGTCTGGATAGCTTGCCATTATAAACGATGTGATCTGGATAGCATGGTCTGGATAGTGCGGTGTGCGCGGTACAAATTGTCCAATCATTACAATGTGTCACATTTGTGACATTTTCTTCCACATTGTTTCGCTTCTAAAGTCTTTGGTTTAACTCAGCTCGGGATCGAACTTGGAAGCTTACCACTGTCTGTGTGGTAGTGGTAATTGTTCTCTCACCTTTTCAACTATACTTTACTCAACTGACGACTCAGACCCGACGCAAGGTGGGGGGGGGGGATGTCACAAATGTGACAAATTGTAATGTTTTGACATTTCGTACCATTTTAACATTTTATCCCGCAACAGCGACCTAAATGTGACAGTTCTCCCGCGGGCCTGCCATAACCTGGATGGGACAGAACGAAGAACAAAGAGTGGATGGATGTGCTCATTCAGTGAAGCAGTGCGGATGACTGGTATGGCAGCTAATGCCCTTCAGACAGTTTCAGTTTCAATCGAAGCGTCAAATCGCGCGGACTGATTCGTACACGCTACTGCGCTCATTCCATAACGGAGATGAGATGAACGATATGGCAGCCAATGCCGTCCCGGGCAGTTTCGATTTCAAGTGAGGTTTCAAAGCGTGCGGGACTGATCTGTACACGCTGCTCCTCTTCTGAGAGAACATACACGCTGTGGAACGCTAGGCTAAGAGACCAAGGGAGAGGGAGGGAGATGGGGGCGGAGGGGTAGGGAGGGGGTCGGTATGGGTGTCTGTCATGGATCTCACACAGTCCCGAGTCCTGACCTACGCATGATCCCGACTCGCTGGTCAAGGCTAAAGAGCTGACCGAATTACACGTGTTTATTGTATGGGTGTGGGTTTTTTTTTATGTTAAGCGTGGATTTGTGTCATATATCTGTGATATGTACTGTCTGTTATTTTGTGTATGTGTTCACAACAGTCTCCAAATCACCAGATAAAAATAACAATTATAATAACATGTATGTATGTATATATATGTATATATATATATATATATATATATATAGAGAGAGAGAGAGAGAGAGAGAGAGAGAGAGAGATAACTGTCTTTTTAATGACGTACTCTGTGTGAACTGAATTCCACAAAGATCACAAAAATGTCATGAAAATACGATAGAAAAAAAAAGGAAAAAAGAAGAAGAAAAGTGTAGGCATGCTATAACATTATTACATTCATCATCACACACAAAGATATTTGTTTGCGCCATAATATAAACTCCCCTGCTTGCGTGCGTGCGTGTGTGTGTTTTTAAGCGCGCGCGCGCGCGTGTGTGTGTGCGCGTGTGTGTTTACGCGCGCATGTGTGTGTGTGTGTGTTTCATTGAGAGAAAGAGAGAGGGGAGAGAGACACACACACACATGCACACACACACAAACTTACACACGCACGCACGCTGCGCACTCACACGCACACATACTTTCACACGGGAAGAGGGTGGGTGTGAATATAAGAGTGTGAGTGAAACAGAGTGTGTGTGTATGCGCGTTTGTGTGTGTGTGTGAGAGAGAGAGAGAGACAGAGAGACAGACAGAGAGAGAGAGAGAGAGAGAGAGAGAGAGAGAGAGAGAGAGAAAACGAGGTGCATGTGTGTAAGACAGACAGAAAGACTCTCTGACAGAAAAACAAAACACTGTGGACGAAACAAATGATCAGTGCAGGCAAACCAGCTCACGCTGTCTTCGTCGGAACGTAAGCCGGTGAGTAAAGGGCGCGGCCCTTCTGACATTACCCATCGGCTGACAATCCGTTTCTTACTCCCTCACCCAGCCTTGACAGCCATTGTTAGATATACATATGGTTCAC
>NC_134896.1:28972347-28974847 GCF_041734735.1 Babylonia areolata
TGTCCAAAAAAATCATCTGCAATGATGCCAATCGGAGACCCGTTCCTTCACCTTCATTAACCTAATCAGACTATATCAAGGTAAAAACACGGCAACTTGAGTCGAGTTACTGTCAGTTCGCGTGCATGATGCGGGTCATTACGCGTCGGTTGTAAAATGCAGACTCTGATTCAAAGATACGCTACATGCCTGCATTGCAGACACACACGAAAAAAAAAGAGTTCATTTTATTGATAGGTCCCAGAATTTCGGATACTGAAGTGGGAAATTATCACAAACTTTAAAAGTTATGCGTACCGTTCGTGTGGTGCATGCATACGTGCGTTGAGTACACATGTACGTGGTGTGTATTTATGGGGAAGTGTGCCTTACAGGCACATCTGTAGAATCACTGAAAATGTATTAACCACTGCAAACGTATGAATGAATGATAATGTGTGTCAGGTCTTCATGCAACTGGGTCACACTGACCTTCCCAGGGCGTGTAAAGAAAAAGACGGATAAAGGGAAGGGAGAAAACTCAACGGACAATTCCTTCCAGGTCAATTTGTCTCTATCAGTATATATATATAATATAGATAGGTAGATAAATAGATAGATAGATAGATAGACAGACAGATATATAGAGTGTGTTAGTGTGTTAGTGTGTGTGTGTGTGTGTGTTACTGTGTGTGTGTGTGCGCGCGTGTGTCTCTATGCGTGTGTCTGAGTCTGTACATACATATATACGTATGTTGTGTGTGTGTGTGTGTGTGTGTGTGTGTGTGTGTGTGTGTGTGTGTGTGTGTGATCGCTCCAGTTCAGTCCAAAGAACATCAGAATGAATGCAGCCCAGTGTAATGTATTGCATTGTACTTATCTTTTTATCACAACAGATTTCTCTGTGTGAAATTCGGGCTGCTCTCCCTAGGGAGAGCGCGTCGCTACACTACGGCGCCACCCTTTTTTTGTATTTTTTCCTGCATGCAGTTTTTTTTTTTGTTTGTTTGTTTGATTTGTTTTGTTTTGTTTTGTTTTTCCTATCGAAGTGGATTTTTCTACAGAATTTTGTCAGGAACAACCCTTTTGTTGCCGTGGGTTCTTTTACGTGCGCTAAGTGCATGCTGCACACGGGACCTCGGTTTATCGTCTCATCCGAATGACTAGCGTCCAGACCACCATTCAAGGTCTAGTGGAGGGGGGAGAAAATATCAACGACTGAGCCGTAATTCGAACCAGCGCGCTCAGATTCTCTCGCCTCCTATGCGAACGCGTTACCTCTAGGCCATCACTCCACAGTACTTCGATTCTGAAACTAAGCACCCACCCACAGCAACACAAATGTTGCCCTCTGACAAAGTTCTGGGGAAGAAATCCACTCATACAGTCACAGGTACACAAATATATACGAATGCGTGCGTGGGGTTATGCTGCTGGTCAGGCATTAGCCTAGCAAATGTCGTGTAGCGTGTTAGGATGTGTCCGAACACAGCGACTCCTCCTTGAGAAACTGAATCTCTCTCTCTCGTCAAAACGTAGATATAGCAATATCAAGACCAATGTGAGCATGCAACTCTAAACGGTACATCCCCCTATATAAATAACCCTCTCTCTCTCTCTCTCTCTCTCTAGCAATATTCAAGTTTGTGTTATTCTGCATAAGCATTGGTCACTCCAGTTAAGGGCCAAGGCCTTGCAATTACACTCTGTGTGTGTGTGTGTGTGTGTGTGTGTGTGTGTGTGTGTCTGTTCATTTAATGTCTATCCACATTAAGTGATAATAGACATGTGTGCGTGCGTGCGTGCGTGCGTGTGTGTGTGTGTGTGTGTGTGTGTTTCTGTGTCTTTGTGTGTGTACTCACCCCACGAACATGACGACGCCGACGTGGGCGATGTCCTTCTGGATGACCCTCCACGAGTCCAGCACCACCTTCTTCTGGTGCTCGGTGAACTCGGGCCGCTCCTCGGGCAGGCCTCGAAGAGTCTGCGAGGAGGACCCGTCCACGCTGTACTTGTGCAGGTAGGTCCTGGGCCCGCCTTTGGACGAGGACCTGGGTCTGCTGCTGGGAGGGTCCTCTTGGCCGTCCGTCAGAGACTTGGTGTGGCAGCAGCCCATGATGGCGCGGAACGGCGCTCCCTGAGGCATGCGTAGGGCTGGGCTGGGCCGACTGCTGGGCACGGAAGTGTGAATCGACACACAGAGCTAAAAGTGGCTGCTAACTTTATAACAGCCACTCTCAAGATTTATTTTGAGGCTGGGCTGGGCCGACTGCAGGGCACAGAAGTGTGAATCGACACACACAGCTTAAAGTGGCTGGTAGGTTTAATAGCCACTCTCAAGATTTCTGTTGAGTATCTGCACAGAATGACCCCCTGCACAGGTTACGAAATCTTGGCCCTCTACAGCGTTCAGATGTACACCCTCGATTGAATTTTCTCGAGGGTGTATATAGTTTTTGGAGATCAGCAAGGGTAGGAGTAGTTCATGAGCATGTGTGAGGCCTGGGAAGAAGACTGGAAG
>NC_134896.1:28979847-29004847 GCF_041734735.1 Babylonia areolata
CCGATAAATATCGGCCAGTACTGACTGGCTGAAAATGAGAGAACAAACAGTCAACAGCAAACCAAAGAATGCTCACCAAACGCTCGAACACCATACACCCACACGCATACACGTATACCCACCGACATAATTATTGTCACACACTTCGACAGAAAGACGGACAGACAGAGAAACATCTTCAGAAAACACACCCACGAACATTGACTCAGAGATCCTTGAATATCGGCTACACCTAACAAATTGTTTGTCTCTGCTCTTTCTATGTACACGTGGAAGACCTGTTACTTCGTTCAACAACAACAACAACGAGACCTACAGATTGATGACCCAGGTCAGAACAGCAATAATAATGGGGGGAAAAAAAACAACCTCTTAACGTAGATTGCGGTCAGGTTGTTGTTTACAGTCTGTACAGACATGGCACAGACAAGGAAGTCCGAACATGCGGGCAACTCATAACCATCCTCTCAACCACCACTAGACAGCGTGACTTCCCTTTCTCCCATCAAGTCATCTTCCTCCAAGCTGATACAGGGTTCCCCAAGTGGAGTGATGGCCTAGAGGTAACGCGCCCGCCTAGCAAGCGAGAGAGTCTGAGCGCGCTGGTTCGAATCACGGCTCAGCCGCCGATATTTTCTCCCCCTCCACTAGACCTTGAGTGGTGGTCTGGACGCTAGTCATTCGGCTGAGACGATAAACCGAGGTGCCTGTGTGCAGCATGCGCTTAGCGCACGTAATGGAACCCACGGCAACAAAAGGGATGTTCCTGGCAAAATTATGTAGAAAAATCCACTTCGATAGGAAAAACATATAAAACTGCACGCAGGAAAAAATACTAAAAACAAAATGGGTGGCGCTGTAGTGTAGCGACGCGCTCTCCCTGGGGAGAGCAGCCCGAATTTCACACAGAGAAATCTGTTGTGATAAAAAAAAAAAGAAAGAAAGGGACCACTTGGGAACCGTCACAGTGTTCTTGTAGCCATGGCGAAATGATGCTGACTGTTAGGCAAACTGCGATGTATGCAGCCAATGTAAATGAGCGCCACTCATTACCAGAAGGGCACTCTGCACGTGCACTTTTTTTTTTTTACACACCTATCGTTTCTAAAGCACAAAATAACAGTAACTGTTAGACAGACACATCGAGTTTTTAAAACGTTTTTCAGGCTGTTCACTGCGCACGAGTGCCTGAAACAGCTGTCCATTTATTCATGAGAGGTTAGTGGTAGACTTTTGTTTTAATGCAGCCTGCATGATTTACAAAAAAAAAACATACCTGCTTTTACGAAGTATTAGTCCTTAACTTTTTGAAGTCTCTTTTTTTCCAGGATATGAATACGCCTGCATGTCAGTCTGTCCCCATCACAGCTGTCACGATAATACTACTTGCACGGTCGCGAGAGCAGACTGTCTCTGTGATGTCGACGACGTCCTTCGACAGAGAAAACGGCACAGCGTTATTACGGTCTAAATATAACCTCGGCGGCGGTTTGTCGTCGCGGTCAGTAACTGCCGAACCGAACCACACAATTAACTCTCTCCATACGAACGGCGAAAGAGACGACGTTAACAGCGTTTCACCCCAATTACCATCATCAAAATATTGCAAGTGGAAGGCTCTTATACTGAAGACGTGAATGTTGACAAAGAATACCACAATTCTGACGACGGAAGCTAAAGGTTGGGTCATTCAGACACCCACTGGACATCCGAGGGGTCTGTGTAGAGGAGAAGAGAGGACTGGCCGTACTGAGTGAGTTAAACCCGCAGTGACAAGCAGCACATGCTTCTGATAAGCAGCCTTTGCATGCTGGGTTGGGGGTGGAGGTGAGTGTGTGGGTGTTGCAGCTGACGTGTTCTATCGATATCATCCCGTTGTTGGGAACCAGTGTTTGTTTTAATCGGCTCAGCTTCGTTCCTTTCTCTCTCAAACCGCCAAACCGTGCCCTGCCCTTTTTTTTTTTTTTCCTTTGCTTTATCTGATAATAGAGGAAATAAAGAAACCATCGTCACCATCGTCATCATCACCATCGTCGTCATCATCACCATCAGTTTGGTATTTTAGAACAAAAGATGTTTGGCCACATGTATATATGTATGTATATATTTGTGTGTGTGTGTGTGAAATATGTTTTTGCCTGTTCCCAAAGTGCATTCACACACACACGCGCACACACACACGCACACACATACACACACAGACGCGCACGCGCACGTAGGCACTCACGTATGCACACACACACACACACACACACACACACACACACACACACACACACACACACACACACACAACCAAGAGCATCATCAACAACATAAAAATATCACACGCAATCAACAGCAGCAACAACACACCACTACTGATAACGTACAAGTTGACATGTATATGGTTTGACAACTTGCGCAGCTCAACCGCGAACACGTGGACACTGAGTCACGTAACTGGGGAGGCACACATCCCCGGAAACGAACACCTTGACCTTTCATGCTCTCAAATCTATTTGTATCTGTATTTCTTTTCATCACAACATATTTCTCTGTGTGAAATTCGGGCTGCTCTCCCCAGGGAGAGCGCGTTGCTACACTACAGCGCCACCCTTTTGTTTTTTCCTGCGTGCAGTTTTTCCTATCGAAGCGGATTTTTCTACAGAATTTTGCCAGGAACAACCCTTTTGTTGCCGTGGGTTTTTTTTTACGTGCGCTAAGTGCATGCTGCACGGGACCTCGGTTTATCGTCTCATCCGAATGACTAGCGGCCAGACCACCACTCAAGGTCTAGTGGAGTGGGAGAAAATATCGGCGGCTGAGCCGTGATTCAAACCAGTGCGCTCAGATTCTCTCGCTTCCTAGGCGGACGTGTTACCTCTAGGCCATCACTCCACAAGCCTCATGAATACAAACGTCAATCCAAACTTATAAAACTTAGTTTCATCTTTTTTCCGTGTTATAATGAATCTATTTTCCAGATATAATGTATAAAACTAGGAGCTGCTTTTGATGACCAAACTTTACTGCACAATATCTCAGCTGTCCTGTTGTATATTTTAGTACATGTATGTTTGCTGCATAGATAAATTGTTATGTTTCTTGTGTTCGAGTGAATGGGACTGTAGCTGTTTGTCTCATCTCCCCCTGATGGACTTCACAGATTTTCCAATCGATGATGATGATGGAGTCTCCCGTCGGACCGACGGATGAGTAGGCAGACAGGCTTATCTGTTGGTTGTGTCCTCATATGGGAGAAGAGGCCGATTCTGGATGCGCAGCACTTCCCACAGGTGTTGCAAGGGAAAACGTCTCCAGAAGTTGAGCCCTGCTTCCTTTGCTCACGCTTATGGCCAGCGTTCTCTTGTTTTCAAACGTCTTTATGCCAGTAAAGCACACAGCATCCTCCAGCGAGAGCGGTCAAGGGCATCAGTTTCCCATGAAGCGATGTCTTTGTCACAGGCTTTGAAGTTTGTCTTCAAGGTGTCCTTGAAGCGCTTGCAGGGTCTTCCAAGTTCGCGGTGGCCTTCCTTCAGCTGGACATACAATAGCATCTTCGGGATCCCGCTGTCTATTTTGTATGTACTTTTCCACTACCCTGTCTTCGGTCTGTTTGTTTTTTCATGGGTTCGAGTGTCTGTCGTCATCACAGCTATAATTCTATTCTATATTTCAATTAAATAATTGACAACAAACAAAGACCCTACAGATGGATCAACCAAACATGAACGTCAACGGCAGCAGCAGCGGCAACAAAAATACAACCCGACAATCAGTGTCTGTTTATCTCCCTTCCATCTGCTTTAGGCACATATCGGAAGTTGAAGAGAAGTGGAAAGATACATGACAGTGATGATGATGGTCATAATATGGTCAGAGCGTCTATCCTCGATCAGAGACCAAGCTCTGAGCGCTTTCCAAACAACGAGTCGTTTGCACAACAGGCTTCCAACCTGGGTAGAGCAGAGTGACAACTGCCACTGGGCGCTTATCATTCATTTCCTGTGTCATTCATGTCATTCAGTCGTGTTTCACACACACACACACACACACACACACACACACACACACACACGTAAATAGACCGAAGACAGGGTAGTGGAAAGGTACATCAAAAATAAACGGGAGACAAAGACAAAAATGAACACAAAAAAATGAGCTAAACTGCCTCCCCTTCCTCTGCCTCCCATCTTAGCTTCCATGAAGCAGGGATTTTTGGTTTTGTCTTTTTGGGTTTTTTTTGTTTGTTTGTTTTTTTGGGGGGGGGGGGGGGGGGGCGTTGTTTTTTCATGGGTTCGAGCGTCTGTCGTCATCACAGCTATAATTCTATTCTATCGCTCGGGGCGCATTAAATGAAGGTCTGTGATGGCGACGAGACTACCTTTCATGAAGACAGCAAAGCGTTATTAGTGGGTGTAAATTCAGCTTCAAAGGCTGACTGACGGTCTGTCGCAGGGTTGAATATACTGCCAGGACGAGCCGCTGTGATTACAGTGCGACGAGTGCCACGTGCCCTGCACACAGTGTGACTTCAGTGCTTGTGTGGGGGCTGTGGGGGGGGGGTGAGGGGGGTACGGGGGAAGGGGGTTGCAGCTGAACTGTTCTGTCTGTATCATCCTTTGGTTTTATGCCAATAGCTTTTTTTCATAAAATATCATATTATTACATTACATCATATCATACCATATTTACAACTCCATCTCCCCATCTCACCTCCACCACAGTGCTTTGTTCTTTATTTTCCATCATTGACGACAATAACATTGTGATGGCCTAGAAGTAACGCGTCCGCATAGGAAGCGAGAGAATCTGAGCGCGCTGGTTCGAATCACGGCTCAGCCGCCGACATTTTCTCCCCCTCCACTAGACCTTGAGTGGTGGTCTGGACGTTAGTCATTCGGATGAGACGATAAACCGAGGTCCCGTGTGCGGCATGCACATAGCGCACGTAAGAGAACCCACGGCAACAATAGGGTTGTCTTTGGCAAAATTCTGTTGAAAAATCCACTTCGATAGGAAAAACAAACAACACTGCACGCAGGAAAAAATACAAAAAAGGGTGGCGCTCTCAGTGTAGCGACGCGCTCTCCCTGGGGAGAGCAGCCCGAATACCACACAGAGAAATCTGTTGTGACAAAAAGAGTAATACAAATACAAATCATCATCACCATCATCATCATCAGTTTGATACTGACAGAACACTTCAGCTGCAAAGCCCCGTACGAGCTCTGCCATCGGCATGCGAATGCACGTGTCACGTGTGATCACGTGGTTCGTTTTGGCATGATGATGATGATGATGATGACGGTATGATGATGATGATAATGATGGTGATGGTAATGATGATGACTGTTGTTGTTTTTGTGGTGGTGGTGGTTGTATTATCATCAATAATTAAGTCACTGACATCATCATCATCATCACTAAAATTTGTGGGTTTTTTTTTTTTTTTTGTTGTTGTTGTTTTTGTTTTTGTTTTTTGTTGTTGTTTTTTTTGTATTTCTTTTATCACAACAGGTTTCTCTGTGTGAAGTTCGGGCTGCCCTCCCCAGGGAGAGTGCGTCGCTAGACTACAGCACCACCCCTTTTTTGTATTTTTTCCTGCGTGCAGTTTAATTTACTTTTCCTATCGAAGTGGGTTTTTCGTGCGATAAGTGCATACTGCACATGGGACCTCGGTTTATCTTCTTATCCTAATGACTAGCGTCCAGACCACCACTCAAGGTCTAGTGGAGGGAGAGAAAATATTGGCGACTGTACCGGTGGTGGTGGTGGTGGTGATGGTGATGTTGGTGATGATGAAGATGGCGATGGTGATGATGATGATGATGATGATGAAGATGATAATGATGATGATAGTAATACTACTACTTCTAATACTACGCCTGATCGGCGTGTAGTGTAGTGTAGCATAGCGACGCGCTCTCCCTGGGGAGAGCAGCCCGAATATCACACAGAGAAATCTGTTGTGATAAAAGAAATACAAAATAAATATTTTTAAAAAATCAATCTTTTTAAATCCACACGACTTGACACCTTGCAACTGAAACTACTACTACTACTACAACTACTGTTATCATTAATATTAATAATAATGATAATAATAATGATAATAATTGTATTTTGCATTTGTATTACTCTTTTTTGTCATAAGAATAGTAATAACAATAATAGTAATAATGATAAAAGAAATTAACACACTGATTCGTGTTGATCTACGAAAGAAAAGTATTTTTGCTGTTCAGAAAACCAGTTTAGAAATTCACACTCATAACAAAAAAAACAAAACAAAAAAAACCCAAAAAACCAAACCCACAATCAATAACAAGAAATGAAATAATACAACGGCATAAACAACATCATCAACAACAACAAAAACCAACCAAACAAACAATAAACACCATTATCCACTGGAAACATTGGAAACAAACATTCAGTACCTTGCCACAGCATCACACAAGACAAATCTAATTGGTTTGTGTCCCTGTCTGGTGGGCAAATTATTTTAATGGAAGACAACGGATAACAGACAACAGACGTGCTTATAACTTTCCAGTTAGTCGCTCTGACGTCATTGATTCATTTGCCTGGAATGAAGAAGACCACACGAGAATTGAATGATCGTGTCATTGGGTTTATCTGGTTCATTGTCCATTGAGTTAGTGACCCATCCCCAAGCCAAGCGAATTTGTTTTAAGAGTTATAAATACGTCTGTCCTGTTGACACCTGCTGCAATGACAGCAAGTCAATCCATGACAACATGCTGAGGCATACCTTTGAGGAAGACAGCAAGGGATGGGCTAATTGTGAACTGGCTCGACTAAATGTAGACAAGCACTCAGCTGGCTTCAAAAACTGCTTTACGCACAAGCTGCATAGCAGACGCCTTTTTCGCAACTAACCGCGCCAGTCTCCAACGACCCGCGCAGAATGTGTGACGCCATTCCCGGTTTGAACGCAAAGCCCATTCTAAACCTTTTCTCTAAGCATTTATTAAATCAAGTCTCTGTATCGTTCACTGCAATATTATATTTGTTGTGCTTACACACACACACACTTAAATCCGTTAGAAGCATAGGTGATTTCAGTGTAATCGTTCCTCAGTGTAAAGCTTTCAACTGACGCTAAGCTCACGTCATTTTGTTCTTCTCGTCACACAACCACTCCACAACTGGTGTCGCTGTACGCCATTGGTTGAACTGAAACTTGTGTTTCTGACGCACCGTGTTTAATTAAATATCTCTTTTGTCGGATCAGTAAACAACAAGTATTATATACTGGCAGAATCGTTGCAATTCCATGTTTAAATCTATTCCATTTGTGTTTCCCTACGTTAAACTGATTTAACGCAGTTCGTAATTTTCAGCGACAAGCTCGCCAAAACTGATCAGTTCAGGTGACTTAAATTAAGATTATAAACTCATCTTAAATAATCAACACTCCATTTTATATTCATTACAAAGTAGGTGTTGAGTAGTTTCTTTTGGGACTTATCTGACGTAAATCGGTTCAGGAATCTATCACTGAACACCTTGTAGCAAACACAATTCTAATCAGATTTAGCCTGATTGGGGACCACGGCTTACAGAAAGATTCCTCCAAGGTCTCGACTTCCATCAAGCGGGTTTTAATTCGGAAATACAGGAAACCTATGCGCGCACTGATGCGCGATTACTAGAACCTTTGATGACAAAGCAAAGCGTCGTATAGGTGTTAATTCAGCGCCGCGGGCTAAAGGGATTGTCGCCGCGGTCAGTTGCCGCTCTAACAAAACCGCGCGAACACAGCGTGACAAACAGCACGTGATGTCCTCCAGCCACACACACTGATAAGGCCGTGCGTGAGGGGGCTGCTGCTGGAGTGTTCCGTCAATATCGTCCTGGGAAACCGAATCCATCCACATCTTTCTGCCTTGTCTCACTCTAGCCTTCTCTCTCTCTCTCTCTCTCTCAAAGTTGTTACATACAATGTGTGTGTGTGTGTGTGTGTGTGTGTGTGTGTGTGCTACATATGGTTCATTTAGTGAGAATGAGAAAGCAGCTGCTGGTTTTGCAACATCTCACACAAAGGCATGCAAAGGCCTTATGATCTCGGACGCGATTACAGCTGGGCCAACAACAAAATGAAAGTCATATCATCAATGGTTCTCCACCTCAAATGAGAATTTGTTTACAGCTTAGTCTTTTTGAATGACTCTGAAACAAGTGGGAGGGGGGAGATTGTACTTTGGTATATGGGGTCCATCCAAACGCCGACGGTTCTGAAGCATTCTCAGCCAAAAGAGTGGGTATGTGGCAAGACAATCTCCACAATCAATTACTAGCCCATGTAGTTGGTCAACAACTGTTCTATCGGTCAAAAGTGGACACGACTGACTATCATATAATTATTCAATCCGCTGTCTCATTGTCAAAAGAACAAGCATTCGTTTCTCGTGTCCCTTCTTAGAGGAGAATGTCTTTTTATGATAGCTGTTAATGATGAAAAAACCTGCATCGGAATATTCTACAGTATCACTGATACATCACTATCAGCTGATGAGATATGCTGACTTCCAGGAAGTAAGATGTGTTCTTGTGAAGAATTCGAAGAGCAATAGTGATTATTTTAATTTCAAACATGCATATCAGGATTAAGGCACGCTACAAATCTGGTGCAATTGGTGCCTCTCTCTCTCTCTCTCTCTCTCTCTCTCTATATATATATATATATATATATATATATATATATATATATATTCTATATATATATATGTGTACACACACACACACACACACACACACATATATATATATATATATAGAGAGAGAGAGAGAGAGAGATCTGCGTGCACTGTGTGTGTGTGTGTGTGTGTGAAAAACACAAATCTGTACACGTTGACGGTAACGCACGCTACCTGGCAGGATCCGCTTGAATTTCATAATACAGGGTTCACAAAATGTTAAGCACCAGTTATAAAAACAGGCATGCTTTCAAAATTTCTTATATGAAAAAAAACACGCACACACAAAAAAAACCAACAACCGAGAGATGATTGAATTCATGCAAGCTACTGGCATCTCACTGAAAGCGGCTATTTCAGGCACACGATCAGCATGAACAACTTGAGATGTGCGTTTGAAAACAATCAATGTTTAAGCCAAACATTTACAATTATTCAGTGGTTCATGAACTTCTTCTTCTTCTTCGTTCGCCTCCCATTAGATGAGCAGCCTGGTGTCGTCGATGAAGACTGACGTCCTAGGGAATTAACTTTTTTGTATGAACGTTATGCAAAGCGATACAATATGTTGCAATGAAATGAACTGGAATAAGGTGTGTGAGTACAGATGCATATCGCTTATCTTTGGTTTTAAAGCTCTCAATGGAACGCAGAACAGGAAGGGCAGAAAGTGAAAACGCTACCTCTCCCTCTATTTTCCTTCCTCTCTCCCTCTCTCTCTCTCTCTCTCTTCTCTCTCCATCTGATACGTTTATCCAGACTGTACCCCTCCTGTTCACAGATAGATTCATGAGCATCCTCCCCCCCCCCCCCCACCCCACCACCACCCTCCCATCCCCCAGCTGGATGACAACGATGGTCATCATCGATCTCGATGGACACACACCACCCCTCCGACCACCACCACCCCTCCCCCGACCCCCGGACCGTACCTGACCCCGCTCCCCAACACCCCCTCCCATGTGTTTATATAATGGCCTGAGGCCGATGTACAATAAACCATTTGTCTTGTCTCTCTCTCCATCTTTCATTCGCCCTTTGCCTCCTTTTCTCGAAACTTCTGAAACTATTCTGTTTATTGAAACAGGAAAAAAAAAATAGAACTCCAAGGTATATCCATCCCACCCCCCACCCCACCCTCTCAAGTTCAGAGAAAGAAAAAAACAAGTTTACTTTTACCGTCCTTCTTCCTTTCCTTCCCCCGGAAGATTTGCTGAATTCTCATTGTAAAAATGTCCAGATATAAAAGAAAATATAAATGTTTACTTGTTCTTTTTATATCCGAGTTTTTTTGTTTTTTGTTGTTTTTTGTTGTTGTTTGTTTGGGGTTTTATTTTGTTTTGTTTTGTTTTTTTGTTTTTTGTTTTGTTTTGTTTGGGGTTTTGGGGGGTTTTTTGTTTGGTTTTGTTTTGTTTGTTTGTTTGTCTTTTCGTTGTTTTTCGTTTTCCCCAAACCGCTTATGTTTGAGAGTTGTCGATAGAGCACCTTCCACAAGAGCGCAAATCTGTTAAAGCAATCTTAAGCAGTCACAGCACAATAACAGACCATACAGATATATACATCTACATACCCTCCCAGCTCCACGTTTTCAGAAAAGAAGGTAACAAACTGAAGCATTGTCTGCGTCTTCCTCCTTTTTATATGCACGTTCAGCGGCACGCCCACAGACAGACAGCCAATCACAGTGAAGCATGTGGATGTTCTGGCGTGTGTGTGAGGGCGATAATCGTTCCAGCAGGGGTGCTAAGTAGTCCACGGTATTTACACGTGTATCTTTTCATCGAGCGTATGGGTGGAAGTGGGGGTGTGGGTGCGGGTGTGTATGGGGGGAGAGGGGGGCAGTGGGGGGGGGGGAGTTTGCCCTGTATACGAGCCAAGAGAGGGTTTACACGTTTCCACACACCAGTGCGAAACATACAGCAATCCAGCAGATTTCTAAAGCGCTTTTTTTTTTTTCAAAGAAAGATATATGGTCACCTTACCCTTTACTCTATTCCGAAATAAATAATAAATAAACGAAGGCATTTTGGCCTAAGAAAAAACAAACATAATAACTACCCGTTTTAAAAATAATAAATATTCGTTCCCTTGTGAATTAACTGTAAAGATTTTGTTATTTACGTGTTTTTGTATAAGGAAGGCAGGTCTCAGAAGAATAAACCATATCACAAACACTTTTAAAGAGTAATAAATAAAAAATAAAAAGAATTGTAAAGGATAATCTTTTGAAATGGCAACAGTGAATCAAAACCACCTTGAACAGAGCCCCGAGGGACACCGTTTTCGGGGTGTAGGCTGAGATTTTTAATGTTGGAAGAACTAGAACACTTTGGTTAGCTGTAAATAACTTCAGTTCAGTTCAGTTACTCGAGGGGGGCGTCACAACGTTCGGACAAATCCATATACGCTACACTACATCTGTTAATTAAAGCAGATGCCTGACCAGCAGCATAACCCAGCGTGCTTTGTCAGGCCTTGAGAAGAAAAAGACATATAATCAAATACACAAACAAATAAATAGATAGGTCATCAAATTAATGAACTAGCTGTAGATAAGGATTGTTTAGTGTCCTTGGCAAAGAGGGTCGAGCTAGGTAGGTAGGTAGGTAGGGGGAGATGGGAATTAAACAGACGAAGGAGAGAAGAGATGATCGTGATAAATCTGCAAAATGCCATCATGCAACAGACACTGCTAACACGCAACATACAGCTTTAACGTTCTTTAGCAGAAAAAAAAAAAAACAAGTTGAACTTACCTTTGAAATTAATATCGCTGTACAGGTCGTAGTGCTCTATAGATACGGCGTCTGGGAATCTTCTGTAACATTAGTAATGATAATGAGATTGATTGATTGAATCTTTAATGGGTAAAGAATTAGGCGCAGTAAAGGCCCTTTTTTTTAACAATTCTACCCATTTAACGACAAAAAAACATAACAATAAAGAACGACACAACACATAGAAATAAAGAAATAAAATGAAATAAAATAGAATAATAAGAACCACGAATAAGCATAGTAACTGGAATAGTCTATTAAAAGTAATAAAGCAATGACAAGAACAATTGGTACATTGTCACGTACGTAAGTACACACACACACACACACACACACACACACACACACACACACACACACACACACACACACACACACACAATAAAACAAGCAAACGAAGACATACGTACACATTCACGCCCCCCCTTCCCACCCCTTCCCCCCCGCCGCCGATATTTTCTTCCACTCTACCAGACCTTGAGTGGTTGTCTGGACGCTAGTCATTCGGATGAGACGATAAACTGAAGTCCCATGTGCAGTAAGCACTTAGCGCACGTTAAAAAAAAAAAAAAAAAAAAAAAACACGGCAAAATTCAGTAGAAAAATCCACTTCGATAGGAAAAACAAATAAAACTACACACAGGAAAAAATACAAAAAATAAAAAAGGTGACGCTGTAGCGACGCGCTCTCCCTGGGGAGAGCAGCCCGAATTTCACACAGAGAAATCTGTTGTGATAAAAAGAAATACAAATACAAACAAATACAAATACCTGACTTGGGTTGATGGACGGTGAAAACGGCGGAAGGAGAGGACTGGGCCCCGCCTTTCGATGCCGACCCCTAGACTACAGTTGATATGAATTCACTGCTACCATGGCCGAAAATTATAATATATAATGATAGTATTTATATAGCGCTGAATCTTGTGCAGAGACAAATCTAAGCGCTTTAACACGAAAAAGGTTATGGGACCATTTCGCCTTTAGCCTTTTTAACCGTAAACACATTGCGTTGTGTAGAGATAAATCACCTCACCACCCATATCACCTCCTCACACACCCCTCCAAATACCCCACCCACCCCTCCATGCCCCCCAAAAAATGGTAACAACAAATAAACAAACAAACAAACAAAACCCAAGGAGCGGACGATACAAAACGAGAAAGACAACGTGACCTTGTGCAAAGTTCATTCAACTTACGAAGGAAAACATACAGATACATTTCGAGCCAGACATTATTAAGGCACGCCTCAGCGCAGAACTACGTGCAGCAAATGATGAAGACAAAGAGACACAAATTGGAACAACAGATTACTTTCCGATCGAAAATTGAATTTTTCTAGACGAAGATGATCCCAAAATTCTTTCTCGGCGGACAGACAACTAGATAGAGAAACAAACAGAATAACTAATAGAATTTGGGTTACAGACAGCATTAATCCCCGAATTATCTGCACGGTGCAATCATTATCTGGTGACCAAAGCGGGACTGAGTGAACAGCAAAACAACAACAACAAAATTCTCTAAATGCAGGCAAGCACATACACTAGTGAGCACACGCATTCACACCCCTCCCCACCCATATGTGTGTGTGTGTGTGTGTGTGTGTTCATTAAAAAGTAAATGACGAGGTGACCAACATGTGTGATGCACAAGCCAGACACCAAACAACTCCACCCCCACGCCCCCCTCCCCCCTCCTCCGAAGCTTTTCTTTCGGCATCAGTTATAACAAACGAACATGGAGGGGGTGTAGGGTGGGGGGGTGGTGATGCTCGGGGAGGAGGGGGGCGGTGGGGAGCTTGTAGTGATCACCGGACATACATCAGATCTATTTTTTACTGACATCTTAAACGTGTCAGCTAATCAGCAGCTGCTAAATGACTCCTTTTCATCGTCGCAAGTGGCAGGCGGAGCAAGCAAACAAAAGCAAGGCGGTTTTCACCTTTTGCGGATAACCATCTGTTAATCGTCGACTAAACCCTTTCACGACCTTTTTTTTTTTTTTTTTTTTTTTTTCAATTTGTTGGGTGAGGGTGAGAGTGAGTGCGAGGAAGGAGGTGGAGCTAGATTAGGGGAGGGGAGGAGAGGGGTGGGCGTAAGGTAGGATGGACATGGACATTGGTGGTGTAGGTGATGGTGAAGGTGGTGATGGTGGTGGTGGTGGTAGTGGTGCAGACTGAGTTGTTGTGTTGTGTTGTGTTCAAGGACATTTTTTGGTCAAAGGGCCTTTTCAGTATCCAGCAAGAATGGTTAAGACAAGACGCTCAGCTGCCAATACAGAGAGTCCATGAGGGCGTGGGTTCAAATCCCGTTCTCGCACTTTCTCCCAAGTTTGACTGGAAAATCAAACTGAGTATCTAATCATTCGGATGAGACAGTAAACCGAGGTCCTTTGTGCAGCACTCACTTGGAGCATTGGAAAAGAACCCATGGCAACAAAACTGTTGTCCTCTGGCAAAATTATGTAAAAGATAAATCCACTCTGATAGGTACACAAATATATAAGCATGCACTCAAGGCCTGAAAAGCGCGTTGGGTTATGCTGCTGTCAGACATCTACCTAGCAGATGGGGTGTGGCGTATATGGATTTCTCCGAACACAGTGACGCCTTCTTGAGAAATTGAAGCTGAAACTCAGTATCAAGCACCTTCTGTCAGGAATTCTCTGTCTCTGTATCTTCACTAATCACCAACCCTGTCCTCTTTCGAAACGAAACTGAAAATCTACCTGTTCTTCTTCTTCTTCTGCGTTCACTCGTATGCACACGAGTGGGCTTTTACGTGTATGACAGTTTTTACCCCGCCATGTAGGCAGCCATACTCCGTTTTCGAGGAGTGCATGCTGGGTATGTTCTTGTTTCCATAACCCACCGAACGCTGACAGGGATTACAGGATCTTTAACGTGCGTATTTGATCTTCTGCTTGCATATACACACGAAGGGGGATCAGGCACTAGCAGGTCTGCACATATGTTGACCTGGGAGATCGTAAAAAATCTCCACCCTTTACCCACCAGGCGCCGTCACCGTGATTCGAACCCGGGACCCTCAGATTGACAGTCCAACGCTTTAACCACTCGGCTATTGCGCCCGTCTATCTACCTGTTCAAAAATGGCTCTTGGGTGTGATGAAACCTAGTCGTTTGCCTGTCTCACCCACCCAACTCATTAATCTCCTTCACCCCACCACCCCCCTCCCTCTATTGAAGTGTTCATGTAGTGTGGGTGGGTAGGTGGGTGTGGGTGTGGGTGTGGGTGGGTGTATGTGCTTGTGGGTGGGTGTTTACGATGTGGGTGTGCATGCATGCGTTTTTGTCCGTACGCGCGACCATCGTGTGTGTGTGTGTGTGTGTGTGTGTGTGTGTGTGTGTGTGTAAATGCGTGCTTGTGTATGCGTGCATGCGTGCGTGCGTGTGTGTGTGTTTGTGTGTGTGTGTGTGTGTCTATGTCTGTGCGTGTGTTGGGCGTATTTTGCGCTTTGGGGCGTGATACTTCGTATTTGAAACTTGTAGTATTGTCTTGGTGCAGATTATGTGTTCTCTTCCATGTCCTCAAGTGATGTTACATGTTAATATGCACTTTGAAAATCACTGTATGTATTGTTTGACGTTTGGCGCTTAGAACCCATTCTATGGGGAGTTTGCTTCACAACAGTTATTATTATTGTTATTAATATTATCATTACCATCGTTATTATTATCATCGTTATCATTACTGTGGTTGTGTGAGTGCGCGCATATGTGTCTGCACGCACGTGAGTGTG
Source organism: Babylonia areolata (assembly GCF_041734735.1). Lineage (NCBI taxonomy): Eukaryota > Metazoa > Mollusca > Gastropoda > Neogastropoda > Buccinidae > Babylonia > Babylonia areolata. The sequence continues at coordinate 28,995,101 of NC_134896.1, forward strand.
TACGTGTGGTACGTATCTCGTACATGTGTGTATGTGTGTTTCTTCTTCTTCTTCTTCTTCTTCTTCTTCTTCTTCTTCTTCTTCTTCTTTTTCGTTCGTGGGCTGCTACTCCCCCATTCACTCGTATGCACACGAGTGGGTTTTTACGTGTATGACCGTTTTTACCCCGCCATGTAGGCAGCCATACTCCATTTTCGGGGGGGGTGCATGCTGGGTAAGTTCTTGTTTTCACAACCCACCGAACGCTGACATGGATTACAGGATCTTAAACGTGTGTATTTGATCTTCTGCTTGCATATACACACGAAGGGGGATCAGGCACTAGCAGGTCTGCACATATGTTGACATGGGAGATCAGAAAAATCTCCACCCTTTACCCACCAGGCGCCGTCACCGAGATTCGAACCCGGGATCGTCAGATTGAAAGTCCAAAGCTTTAACCACTATTGCGCCCGTCATCTGCATGTTTGACTGGCCTAGAAAGTTTTCAGAAGCTAAATAGGTCATATACAAAAATGGTCAGAGAGACAGAGACAGAAACACAGACACACACACAGACATAAAGACAGAGGGGGATATGGATAGCCCACTGACACACAGACTGTAGAGAATCACACACACACACACACACACACACACACACACACACACACACACAAACAAACAAACAAACACACACACACACACACACACACACACACACACACACACACACACACACACACACACACACACACACACAACACAACACAGAAGGAGACACAAAGAAATGCCCTCACTCCCACTCAACCTTCGTCCTCCCTCCTAAAACAAACGAATCCCCCAGACCCATTACTCATGGGACTACTGCTGCTGTCACTGTGTTGTTCTTTGTTTTGTTGTTGTTGTTGTTGTTTTTCCTTACGTAGCACCATGTTGGGAGCAACGCCAGACGAATCCCATTCCCAGTCCTTCGCGTTCCTGTTTTCTCGGCAGCTGACCTGACGGCCAGTAGCGGGGCTGTGCCACTGTGTTCACGGATTTGCAGGATTACCTCTGTCCGTCCTCCTCAGTGCTCAATGCTCACTTTTCCACGCCTCGTACTTGCCTTTCCTTCTTTGGGTTTTTTTGTTGTTGTTTTAATACAAATAATCTGTTTTGATTATGCCTGTGAGCTAAATTAATGTTTGTCACAAACGTCATCAAAAATCGTATAGTTAGTGATTCCTCCTTGAGGTGACTAACATACGAAGACAGATATTTCTGGACGCGTACGTAAACAAACCGAAACCAAGAAATATACCTACGTAAACAAAACTACACATCAATAAATACATCAATACCTTGGCATAGACTGCAAGTAAAAGCGAACGTTCGACGAACTGAAACGAAATCGTAGCAAAACATGACAAAATCCTCCTGCTTCACCTTTACTGTGGACGAAGTCTAGTATGTAGGTACAGATGCTGAACAGAAAACAGCAGAAACAGGCGTCCATGGGGACACGGGTGAGTATGACAATAGCAAGGACAACCACAGGTAGAAAATCAGACATTTTCAATGCAGGTCAGAATGTTTTAAATAAAACTTTTACCCTGAAACAATTCCTCTTTGGAACTCCCCTACCAGCCGCAGTTGCTGGGGTTCCTTGCTTTGCATCTTTCATGCAGGAGTTGTACAGGTTGCTTACTATCCTCTCCCCACAGGTAGGGTCTAGGAAGGTTGTCCCCATGGACCGCTACGGTTTTCGGACTGCCCCAACTGGAGACGTGAAAAAACCTGTGGGTTCCCTTTTCTCTCTTTTTTTTCTGTGTTTCTACTAACCCAATTTGATTCTTTTCAGTGACGGGCGCTATAGCCGAGTGGTTAAAGCGTTGGACTGTCAATCTGAGGGTCCCGGGTTCGAATCACGGTGACGGCGCCTGGTGGGTAAAGGGTGGAGATTTTTACGATCTCCCAGGTCAACATATCTGCAGACCTGCTAGTGCCTGAACCCCCTTCGTGTGTATATGCAAGCAGAAGATCAAATACGCACGTTAAAGATCCTGTAATCCATGTCAGCGTTCGGTGGGTTACGGAAACAAGAACATACCCAGCATGCACACCCCCGAAAACGGAGTATGGCTGCCTACATGGGGGGGGGGGGGGTAAAAACGGTCATACACGTAAAAGCCCACTCGTGTGCATACGAGTGAACGCAGAAGAAGAAGAAGAAGAAGAAGATTCTTTTCAGTTTCCACGTAAGCTCTGTTCGCAACACTTGTATAACCATCAACACTGATGGCCACAGTGTTATTGATTCAGATCCAGAGTAAGGAGCCGTCAGAATATCATGATGGCAGTAACGGCAGGTCACGTGAAACAAGTGATCAGCCGGTGCCGGAACCACAGATCAGGGGGCTCAGTGGACAGCCATGAGGGGATGGAACCAGAGCCACTCCGGAGATCACAGGCTGCACACAACAGGAAATTATTCCAATGCTTATCATTCGGCAGCATCGGGAAACATATCCTTACTTCTTTTAACTCTCTCCATACGAACGGCGAAAGAGACGGCGTTAACAGCGTTTCAGCCCAATTACCATCATCAAAATATTGCAAGCGGAAGGCTCTTATACTGAAAAGGTGAATGTTGACAGAGAATACCACAATTCTGACGACGGGGGTACGGAAGCTAAAGGTTGGGTCATTCAGACACCCACTGGACATCCGAGGGGTCTGTGTAGAGGAGAAGAGAGGACTGGCCGTACTGAGTGAGTTAACTCTTTGATTGTTGAACGTCGGAGAGAGGGAGAGAGAGACAGACAGACAGACAGAGAAAAGTCAAAACTCAGAAACGTTTCATGCAAGATCACCCACCTGCATTTTCATCTTGTAGCACGAGTTGTATACTGACATACAAACCAAAACCATGAGCAGAATGATGAACAAGAATACTTAGAAAGGACGTCCTGATGTTATGACTGAAGGAAATATAATGAGTAAATAATGTAGAAATATCTTTCAGTTAATGCTGGGAACTCCCTGTTACACCTTTTGTCACTATGTTAGTTCGTTTTGAAGCAGGTGGGCTGAAAAGGGAATCCTTAAATTGTGCATGTGTTTGGATATGTATTTCTTTCGGGGAGATAGAGACAGACAGACAGAGGAAGACAGAGAAAAAGAGACAAACAAATTGACGACGAAGAAGAAGGGGGGGGAAGACAAACAGACAGACTAACACGGACAGACAGACGCGCGGACAGACAGACAGGCAGACAGGCAAAGACAAGGGGAGTGGGAGAGAAACAGACAAAGAGACAAAGACGGAGTGCAAGGCCGAAAGAGTCCTGACAGCGCCGCGAGATGTGACCGAGTGAGTCTGGTTGTGTCTGTCTGGGAATCAGGGGGAAGGGTGGAGAGGGAGGGGGGCGAAGTTGGTGAGGGGGGCTGAGGGGGGTAGCGGACGTGGGGTTTGAGATATCAGGATGAGTGGTGAAGGAACACTCACGCACAGGACTCCATGAGTGGTGCTGCAAGGGGGAAAAACCCGGAAGGGGTGGTGGGGGTGGGGTGTGGGGGTGAGGTGGGGTGGGGTGGGTAGTGAGGGTGTGAGAGAAGAAGAGAATATCAATATGATTATGGTGAAACCTCACAGCGAGAAGTGACGAAGCGAAGTAGTTGTGATCGTCATGAAAGAAACACAGCCGCTCCTTCAGTACTTAAAAATGCGGTCGCGTAAGAATGAAAACCTGTAGAGGGAGGGCGCAGACGGGGGCGGCAGAGAAAGAGCTGGTCCGACAACGTCAAGGAATGGACCAAAATGACGATGCCAGATCTCCTCACGACAGCTGCCAACAGAACGGCGTGGCGAGCTATGACATCTTCCTCATGTCCCCCCAACGACCCCAGCGGTCGAGGGAATGAGTGAGTGAGTGAGTGAGGGAAGAATGAAACCAAGACTGGTGGAGGGAGGAAGGGGGGTGCGCACGGAAATTTTCCACAAGTGGGCTGCGTCCTTCGTTGGATGAAACACTATAAATGGACTGGACGATTCCTCTGTTATTTATTTATTTATCTGCGCTTTTTAATGTCGACAAGGAAATACCGTAGCAAATTAAAGGCGTGGAACGGTGACGGTGTGATAATCATGTTACTGCATGAATAAAATAAAAACAAAACAAAAGGGGTTGTCTATAAGCTTCAAAACTTTGATCTCAATACTACTACTGATACTGCTACCACTGTTGCTGCTGCGACTACCACTACTGCTGCTTCTATTTCTACTACTGTTACTACTACTATTACTACTGCTACTTCTACCACTGTTACTGCTGTTTCTGCTGCTGCTCCAATGGAGAAGCGATTGAGCTAAAGGAGTAGATCCTCGTTCAGGTTTAAGGACAATAATATATTTTTTTAAATTTTTGAATGACCCAAATCGTGAAACTTTCTCTGCGATGCAGAAAAAAAATACCAACACACATACGCAGAGAGGGAACACAATGAAAGGCAAAAACATGTATGATACCAGTCGTGTCCGAATATGACCATCAGAACAGCAGAGGAGGCAGCTACTGTCGTGACTATCTTGGCTAGAATTTGATTATTATAGTGGAGAATGTCTTGCCCAAGTTAAACCCCCACTCTCTCGACCAAGAGGGTTTTAGGACAGTCGGCGTTGGGATGGTTCCCAAAGGCTCAACCAGCCCCCAAAGCTGAATGTGAATAAGAATACATTTATGCACGGACTGTCTGGCACACTGACAGAGTTGTCATTAACTGAGTCGCGCTGCTGACAATTAGCGCTATCAACACATAATGCTATTAACGCGTAGCGCTATTGACAGGTAGTGCCGCTGACACACAGCGATGAAAACAGTAGTGTTGTCACGTAGGGCTGTTGACCATAGTGATAATGTGACGTAAACTATTGACACGCACCACTAACGAACGTAGTGACTATATGTCTTGCCACTGGGTCCAGATAGGCCGAGACGCGTGAGGCTGACGACCTGCGAAACTCTCTCTCACTTTAGTGCAAGTCAAGCGCAAGTCATGACTGAGGCGCAACGAAAGCGTGCTGTGCGCAAAGCCCGAGCTGCATCCACTGCCACGACAGCACCCACTTTACTTGTGTCCCACATGTGCCCGGCCTCATCAGTCACCTCCGGACCCACAGCCACCGATCTTTCATCTGATTTTTGAAGCCATGGTCATCTTCGAAACTGAAACGTAGTGATAAAGGCACGTAGTGCTGACGCCTGTTGACACTGACGTAGCACTAACGACACGTAGCGCTGTCGACCCCGTACTGTTCTAAAGATAGGTGGATAGCGCATGCCTTCTTTGAACCCCTTTGCTAACTGTAGCCATCGGAAGTGTTCAATCAGACATTTTGCTATTCGTGTCAGTATAGCACAACGCGGTAACTTCATAATAATTATATGTAGCCGAGCGCTCAGCTGCTTTCACGGCAAGCTTTCGCTTGCTCGCGGCGTTTGTTAAGCTGACATTCCTGTGTGTGCCTCTACAGCTAGTTTGCGCTACGTGTCACTACACTGTTTTCCCGAAATAGCTTTGGTAAATAAACCATTGACATATATCAATCAAGACACAACATCTGGCATGTCACAAGGGCAAGCATAAGATGATTTCATCGAAGATACACGGTTACAGTTCAGAAACTGCCACCGGTTAGCAGACGACTTCTCAACGGACTGACGGGCCGACATGAGTAACAATATGGCGTCCAGTTGTCTTCAGCTGTCCTGCACAATGAGCTATGTATCTCTTTCTTTTAGGTTGGTGGCTGTCAACACGCACCCGTTCACAGTGCAGGCAGCACCATGCTTGCTGTATGATGAAGTTAGTCTGCAGGAAGTGGGTGGAAGAAACGAATGTATTTGAAGATAACGCTGACCGATGAAAATGACGTTATGAGTCGAATGTGTGTCATGCGTGCTGGCTTAATCAGTTAGGTCGTCAATTTGTGTGTGTGCGTTTGCGTGTGTGTGTGCGTGTGTGTGTGCGTGTGTGTGTGTGTGTTTGCGTGTGTGCGTGCGCGTGTGTGTGTGTGTGTGTGTGTGCACCAACAAATACAGAATGGTAAAACATAGAAGAAAAGAAAGAAAGAAAGACAGACAGACAGACAGACAGGCAGGCAGAGAAGAAAGAAAGGCAGAACAAAAACATTCAGTGAGACAAAAAAGCAACACACACACACACACACACACACACACCAAACATGCACAAGACAGTGTGACGTTTATGGAGGCGGTCAAAGCACGGGCATCAAAGGGTGGAAAGGGAGGCAGAGGACACAGGGGCAGGCCTGCTGTTCACGTCAGATCTAACTTCACTGCGGTCCCTCAGGTCTCCGGTGAGAGCTCCAGTAAAACACCTGGATTGTCTGCTGATTATTCACCCCACCTCACCCCGCCCCACGACCACACCCACGTCCACCTCGCTCTATCCAACCCACCACCACACTCCACACTCCACACCCCGCCACCATCACTAAATCTCGCTTCCTATGCCCCCGCCTCCTTCTCCCCCCCCCACCCCCCCCATTCCCACTACCACCATCCTCTCATGCCTTCCCCCTTCCATCCTCGACACCACCACTATCCCCCCATGTCTATGCCCCCGCCTGCCCCCCCTCCCCCACCTCCCCACTACCACTATCCTCCCATGCCTTCCCCCTTCCATCCCCAACACCACCACTATCCCCCCATGCCTATGCCCCCGCCTCCCCCCCCCCACCTCCCCACTACCACCATCCTCCCATGCCTTCCCCCTCCCATCCCCCACCACCACTATCCCCCCATGCCTATGCCCCCGCATCCACACCCCCCCCCCCCCCCCCCCGCACCAACTGCCTATGCCTTCCCCATCCCATCCCCCACACCACCACTATCCCCCCCCCCATGCCTATGCCCCCGCCTCCCTCCCCCCCGTCCCCACCACCCCGCCTTCCCCCGCCTTCCCCCGCCCTCTACCCCTGTCGCCTCTCGTCCCGGCTAGCCATCTTTTATCACCTGTCCCGTTCACAGGCCTGATGGCAGCCACGTGCAGTATTATCAGATGACATGATCGTTCATAATTAGTTGTGTTTTATTTGTTCACACACACACACACACACACACACACACACACACACATTTGTTCACACTTGTTCACACACACACAAACAAACACACACACACACACACACACACACACACACACACACACACACACACACACACACACACACTTCCAAATGGGGGTTTAATTGCAGCTAGGTGCACATTATCGGACGACATGATCGTTTTTAATTATGATTATCTGTGCTTATTTGTTCACAGGCACGCCCCTTCGAACGGGAATTAATTGTAGCTATAAGCAGATTATCAGATGACATGATCGTTCATAATCATCTGCACTAATCGTTTCACATGCAAAATCCTTCAGATAACGTGAACGTTCATGTTTATTAGTGCTTTATTAATTTTGCTCATTCGCACACTCCTTGGGGATTTGACTTTAAACTTAGAAAAGGCGGCAATCTGATACAAGGGCATCCAGGAGTCATGACCTTGGTGCGGCCAGGTCCCCTTAGAGCGTATGGAGTTAAGGGTCGAAACACTTGACTGAGGGGGGCTTCTTCTCTGAAGACCTTGTCCTGTCCAGCTCTCACTAGAGTTTCTTATCACTGAGACAGAGAGAGAGAGAGAGGGTGGGGGTACGGAAGGAGACGCTTTTTGACGCTTTGATGTTTTACTGTCACTGACTGTACAGTCCTTGTGACAGTGGGGAACAATACATTATCAGGAGACATAAGATTAAACAAAGAAACATAATATAAATCAACATTCTCATCACACACACAAATAATGTATATACCGAAAATGGGACAAACATAAATCAACTGATCACTTCGGTCAGCTCGACCATCCAAAATGAATACATATTTTTGCATACACATGCACACAATCATGTGTATCTATCAAATTATCATCAAATAATATGTCCTGTAATAGTTGTTGTTTTTTTCCATAAATGAATAATAGCAGTCACGGCGTAATTTTGTAAGACTGCTTTTTGTTTTGCTTTACTCATACTTGTACATCTAAACTTCTGTTTATCATTTTCTTTCGAAAATCCCATGCTTCTGAAATATATTTAGCAAATACCTCTTGTACCAACATCATTTCATAGGCTTGCCTACATAGCCTTGATACTGGTAAACGTGTTACTTTAATCCAGTATTTAATACATTTTACAAATGTTCTTGAATATAGTGGGTATCTGCCTGTCTCCCCGTATAGAATCTTATTTGATGAATGAAGTGGAACACCAAGGAAACGCTTAATAGCAAATGTGTGTACTTTTTCTATGTCCTTATTGTTGTTAAGACCCCAAACTTCTGCCCCGTAAGTCAGCATAGGCTCAATCTGCGTATCAAATAATTTCCAAAATATACAAAGATCAATGCAATTTAACTTTCTAAGCGATCTGATTATTTCTTTGACACCCTTCTTCCCTTTTCTATATGATTCCTCCCAAGCATGCTTCAAACTTAGTTTCGTTGTAAAATAAAGTCCTAAGTATTTGTAAGAGTTTGTTACCTTTACATCTTCATTTCCATAAAACCATTTTTCATGAGCAGAAAGATGCCCTCCCATTCGGAATACCATTAAATTTGTTTTATCTAGATTAACTGTCAGGCACAATCGATCAGCTTCCTGTTTTAACACATTTATTTGATTTTGTAATCCAGTGACTGTATCTGATAGAAGAATAACATCATCTGCAAATAATAATAGAAACATTTCTATTGCTCCTGGGATCATTTGAATGCCATGTTTACATTTCTGTGACAGTTCCACTGCTAATTCGTTTATAAAAAATGAAAACATCAGGGGACTAAGCAGACAACCTTGTTTTACTCCACGTGGGCATTCAAAATATTCAGAATAAGTACCTTTATCACGTGCACGAGCCAATACTGAATCATACACACTTCTAACAGCTTTATACAATTTCCCATTAATGCCATTTTTACGTAATACGTCCCACAATACATTTCTATTTACAGAATTAAAAGCCTTCCTGAAATCAACAAAAACATACAGTTTAGTGTTTTTCAGTAAGTATTTTTGTACTAATGCATATAGAGTAAATACATGGTCTACAGTGCTATACCCTGCCCTAAAACCTGCTTGTTCCTCGATTATCTTTTCTTCCCTTTCTGCCCATTTTGTTAATCTTCTGTTTAAAATATGAGTGTATACCTTACTAATTATACTTGTGAGAGCTACTCCTCTATAATTATCAGGATTGTCAGTATCTCCCTTTTTATGTATCGGGACTATGACAGATTTTGCCCACTCTGCAGGAAAAGACCCATTTTCGAATAATCTGTTGAATAAAACAACCAGAGGGAGAGAAATAGAGAGACACACAGATAGAGAGACGGACAGACAAATAGACAGTGAGATAGACTGAATAATTGATAGCATTATGGTTTCAGACGGTAGTAAACATCTGAAAACGGTATTAATCCCCGAATTATCTGCACGGTGCAGTCATTAGGTTGGAGACCACAGCCGCTCTAAGCGAAGAACAAACAGAGCTGAAATCATGGCCACCCAAATATTTGTTGCACCCACAGGCAGATGCAGACTTTAGTTAATTTAAACATCTTTGACGGGTGCAATAGTCGAGTGGTTAAAGTGCTGGGGTTTCAATCTGAGGGTCCCGGGTTCGAATCTCGGTGACGGCACCTGGTGGGTAAAGGGTGGA
>NC_134896.1:29007347-29009847 GCF_041734735.1 Babylonia areolata
TCTCCCCCCTTCTCTCTCTCATTCACACTTTCTCTCTCTCTTTCTCTCTATCTCTCTCATTCACTCTTTCTCTCTCTCTCTCTCTCTCTCTCTCTCTCTCTCTCTCTCTCTCTCTCTCTCTTTCTCTCTATCTCTCTCATTCACACTTTCTCTCTCTCTTTCTCTCTCTCTCTCTCTCTCTCACTCTTTCTCTCCCCCCCTCTCTCTCGCTCTTTCTCTCTATCTCTCTCATTCATTCTTTCTCTCTCTCTCTCTCTCTCTCACTCTTTTTCTCCCACCCCCCTCTCTCTCTCTCTTTCCCTCCCCCTCTCTCTCTCTCTCTCTTTGTGAAGAAGAAGAAGAGTTAGCATGGTCACGTGAACCATTTTGCTCGATCCTGTCCTAAGCATGACTGGCTCAGTAGAGAGGTATGGTGAAAACACGGCAGGACACGATGTCATAGCAACAACAGCTATACACTCTTGCTGAACAAACCTCTAAACTCAAAATATCATATTGAGAAAAAAATAATGATAATCCGCTGTGACAGGAGATATATAGGAGCCAATCATAGTTTGCCCAATCTCATTTCAGGCACGTCTGGTTTTTTGCTGTAGCTTTGGGGAGAGTGTGTGTGTGTGGGGGGGGGGGAGTGTTGGGGGGGGAGGGGGTCATCTCGCTGCCTCTGTTAACATGTCATGACTTTGATAAGAAAAGCCGCTTTCAAAATAAGCCTATTTTCTGCAGGTTATTAGCAGTAAAACAACTCTAGCCATGCCCGCTGGCAATCCTATGATGCCCTACTTACAGCCGCACAAATGTGTACATACAAGTGTGGGTTGGGCTTCGTCAGGACCTGAAGCCAAGTGTGGATTCTAACTGATGAAGTGGAGTGATGGCCTTGGAGGTAACGCGTCCGCCTTAGGAAGCGAAAGAATTTGAGCGAGCTGGTTCGAATTCCATAGTCGCCAGTATTTTCTCCCCCTCCACTAGATCTCTCGCGCGCGCGCGAGAGAGAGAGAGAGCGAGAGATTGAGATGGTTTATTTATTCAAGGCTGTAACCGCATGTGAATAAAGGGCGATATCAAATAATTTATGGAGATGTCACCATACATGTAAGTGAACATTCAACGTTTTTACAACTACAGATATTGGAGAATGAAAAGAGCTGTACTAAAGACAGACATACAGACAGACAGAGAACAAAATTGTGAAAATGTCAAGGTTGACAGCTCTCTCTGCCAGTTGCTTTTCAGTTCTGTTTGAAATATCCAGCGAATGATGAGAGTGAATACACACTCATCTTCTGCTTCCGCTTCTTCTTCTTCTTCTTCTTCTTCTATCCCGTAGTATCCGACCATGTAGCGTCACTGATACCCTGTCAACCAGTTCTCTCCGTTTCTCCGTTCTTTCTCGACTCTCTTAGGATAGAATAGAATAGAACAGAATAGAATATATCTTTATTACCAAGTGTACCGGGGTCACAAGGAATACTGAGGGGGTGGGGGGATAGTACATAGAAAGGTAAACACATAAGTCGAAAATCATACACAAACACAGATACAGTAGAATGTAGGACACATACATGTGCATATCAATGTAAGAATTTGTGCGCGCGCGCGCGCGCGCACACACACACACACACACACACACACACACACACACACACACACACACACACACACACGTATCTGAACATAAGCTGCATATCACATGTGGACGGGGCTGATGACCAGATCTCTCAGGGCGTCACTCAGTCTCAGGCCTGTCCACTCTGGGAACAATGTCCTCCCATCTCTTTTTAATCCCCCTGTCTCTCCCTCCTTGCACCATGCCTTGCAGGATTGTCCTGGCAGTCCCCGCTGATGGTGAGTCATAAGAAAGGATCAACAAAGGCATTGTTCATCTGCTGGGGTCTGGAAGAGAGACAGAAGTGTCTTGAGACAGACAGTAAGTCTCAGACTGCCGGTCCTCTTTTTTGTCTGTTGCGCTTTGTTATGCGTCCTTCGGATTTCTGTGTCAATAATGCATGAATGGTATATTATTTCCTACATCGTGGCTTTTCGCAATGGAATCCCAACTTTACGGTAATGTTCAGTGTCATATGCAGAGCTATTGTGTCACAGGTTGTGTCAACGCTCGTGATGACGCCTGGCACTGGAATGACATTTAGCACAGAGGATACGTACAAGGACAGGAACATTCCGGAACACCACAGCTGAGACCGACATACAAAAGGGTATCTGTATTTCACATACAGCCAACCGTCTGGGTTCAAAACCAGAACAAGCTGAATCATCAATTGTGAAAGACTGTACGAGTATTGAAAGAACTGATGGTATCGAAGGCTGCGGACAGATTTTACTAAGCCATATCGCGAGGGGTGGGGGCGGGGGAGGGGGGTGGATGCATTAAACTGCACTTTGTACCAAATAGTAACCCTATCTGTTGCAATTCAAAAGGGTTCAGCATATTCGTACATGGATTTTGGTAGTGCCTGGGAACAGCTCTAGACAGTGT
>NC_134896.1:29014847-29019847 GCF_041734735.1 Babylonia areolata
ACGCACTTGGCGCACTGAAAAAAAGAACTCATGGCAACGAGAGTGTTGTCCTCTGGCAAACAGAAATACATGCACTCAAGGCCTGACAAAGCACGTAACGTGAAGCTGCTGGTCAAGCATCTGCCTAGCAGATGCGATACAGCGCGTATGGATTTGTCCGAACGCAGTAAGGCCTCTTTGACAAAGTAAAACTGAATAACCTCTTAAATGTACATAAAAAGTGAAGTGACTGCACATTGGAGTCATGCCAAAACTGAACACGTTCCATCATGGTTCAGCATTTAAGGGGTTAACTCACCAATAATCAGTTTCAGATTCAGTTTCTCAAGCAGGTGTCACTGCGAGCGGACGGACAAGAGCATACGCACTGCACATCATCTGCTAGGCAGATGCCTGACACGGCAGTGAAACCAAACGCGCTTGTCAGGCTTTGAGACCACGTGCATACATGCCCATCAGAGTGGATTTCCCCGACATAATTTTGCCAGAGGTCAACACTCTCGTTGTCAAAGGTTCTTTTTCAGTGCGCCAAGTGCGTGATGCGCATAGGACCTCGGTTCATCTTCTCATCCTTTTGATGTTTCCAGTCAAAGTTGGTAGAAAAGGTGGGACCAGGATTCCAACCCGGACACTGTACTGGCAGATCAAGCCGTCCTTGATTAACCATTCTGCCACCTTCTTTCTGTGTGGAGTGATGGCCTGGAGGTCACGCGTCCGCCTAGGCAGCAAGAGAATCTGAGCGCACTGGTTCGAATCACGGCCTAGCCGCCGATATTTTCTCCCTCTCCACTAGACCTTGAGTGGTGGTCTGGACGCTAGTCATTCGGATGAGACGATAAACCGAGGTCCCGTGTGGTAGCATGCACTTAGCGCACGTAAAAGCACCCACGGCAACAAAAGGGTTGTTCCTGGAAAAATCCACTTCGATTTCAAAAACAAACAAAACTGCACGCTGGAAAAAATACAAACAAGAGAGGCAAGGCCTTCAAGACTCACTTGTGATAAATTATGTCCCCTAGCATTAATTACAGAGTAATTTCCCTTTTTTACTATCTGCACCAAAACGTTTGCAAAATAAATAAAAATTCCATGCTTAGCAAAAGAAGTTCCTGTTTGAACAAAAAATGATAATAATGACTCCTCTTGTTGTTGTGTCAGAATAAGAAGTCAAAGTGCCAAGTTTAGAGAATACAAAAAATATAAATATAACAGTAAATGCAGTTTGCATATAATTAGGCTTCTTTTTTTAATTTTTTTGTGCCCATCCCAGAGGTGCAATATTGTTTTAAACTAGATGACTAGAAAGAACTGAATTTTTCCTATTTTTATGCCAAATTTGGTGTCAACTGACAAAGTATTTGCAGAGAAAATGTCAATGTTAAAGTTTACCACGGACACGCAGACACACAGACACACGGACACACACACACACACACACACACACACACACACACACACACACACACACACACAACCGAACACCGGGTTAAAACATAGACTCACTTTGTTTACACAAGTGAGTCAAAAAAAATGGGTGGCGCTGTAGTATAGCGACGCGCTCTCCCTGGGGAGAGCAGCCCGAATTTCACACGGAGAAATCTGTTGTGATAAAAAGAAATACAAATACAAAATACGAATACCTTCCTCCTCCGAAGTCCCAGCACCGAGAGGGGAAAGGCCAAACCATGGCAACAGGTGCCCCTCCCTGCCTGCCGTTCAACACTGCCATCATGGCAGAGGGAAAGGGGGAGAAGGGGGCGGGAGGCGGGAGGCGTGGGGTGGTGGGGGTAGGGGCGGGTCACACGGGAAGAGCTAGATAGATTCTGACATCAATCCGATCGTTGCAAAAGCCAGCAAGCTCTGGCTTCGCGTGATACACGTTCATAAAGCTTAACTGCCCGTGGGTATTGCATGTTCCGGGATCAAAGTCACCAGGAGTTAATATATCAATGATTGATCTTCTAAAACAGCCTGCTGGTCCCGTGAAGCTGCTTTTCGGTGATGATATTGGAGGGGAAGGGGTGGGGGTGGGGTGGGGCGGGAAGGAGGGGGGTTTGGGAAGGGTGTGAGATGGTGGGTGGTGTGGATTTGGGGGGGGTGTGGGTGTGGGCGTGGCGCGGGGATTGAGGAGGGGTTTAGCCCACGCTTTTTTCACAATACCACGATTTCCCCCCCGTCCATTGTGAGAGGATTGTGAAAAGACAAGAAACCAGCCACGATGACAAAAAGCTTGTAAAGCGCTTAGAGTTTGGTCTGCTTCCGAGGATACGCGCTATACAAGTATCCATATCATCATCATCATCATCAACATCATCATCATCATCATCATCAAAGGAAACTTTCTTACTTTCAAAATGAAATAACCTTAAAGGGAAAACTTCCCACTCTCTTTCGCAACTGAGAGAAAGCAAAACAAGGGAACAACCACGCTTTTTCGCAAGCTTTTCCACGCACGCTTTCTCATAAAGTGAGAAGAACCGTGCCCCCCCCCCCCCCTCCCCTCCGCCCATCCCCCCCACGCCTCAACCCTCCCCTCAGATCCTCCCACCCCCACCCCCACAAACACATTTTCTCTCACAATGTGCGAGAAAGCGTGGACTAACACTGGTGCTGAAGGTGAAGAGGAGTAAGGTGGTGGGTGGGAGTTGAGGGTGGGGATGGGTGGGAGAAGGGATGAAAATTGATGCTGGCTACAGTCTGTGTGCTAACTATTTATATTATTCCCCCCACGTGCGAGGCTGACGTCACACACACACACACACAGACACACACACACAGACACACACACACACACACACACACACACACACACACACACACACACACACACACACACACACACACACACACACACACGCAAAAAAACAACAACAAAAAACACAACCATTTGCTAATTCATTATTCATTCCTGTGACCATCACAGTCGCTGTAAAAAAAAAAAAAAAAAAAAAAAAAAAAAAAAAAATACAGTTCCCCAGTGGGTAAAGTGGACCGTTAATGGTTGTTGCGTTAAACGTTGTCATGGTAGCAGTCACCCACCAACCCTCACCCCCTCCCCTCCCTCCCACCCCCGTCAAAACAACAACAACTCCAACTGTACCTATGAGTTTCACGGGAATGGTTTTCCAGCGCATCTTTTGTTAGAAAGGACAGGAAGAAAGGGGTTAGGGGGGGTGGGGGTGGGGGGTGGATGAGGAGTGGGGGCGGGTGCGAGTGGTATTCCAATCCTGAGAAGAGGTAATGATGTCATTCATTCCTGTGATCATCACAGTCGCTGTAAAAAAAAAAAAAATAAAAATAAAAATTAAAAAAAGTTTTCCCCAGTGGGTAAAGTGGACCGTTAATGGCTGATGCGTTTAACTCACTCAGTACGGCCAGTCCTCTCTTCTCCTCTACAAAGACCCCTCGGATGTCTAGTGGGTGTCTGAATGACCCAACCTTTAGCTTCCGTCGTAAGAATTGTGGTATTCTTTGTCAACATTCACCTCTTCAGTATAAGAGCCTTCCGCTTGCAATATTTTGATGATGGTAATTGGGGTGAAACGCTGTTAACGTCGTCTCTTTCGCCGTTCGTATGGAGAGAGTTAACGTTGTCATGGTAGCAGTCACCCCCCCCCCCCACTCCTCACCCCATCACCCCCCCCCCTCCCTTTAGTTAGAAAGGAAAGGAAGAAAGAGGTTAGGGGTGGGGGTGGGGGTTGATGAGGAGTGGAGGAGGGTGCGGGTGGTATTCCAATCCTGAGAAGAGGTAATGATGTCATGTGATCTTTACAATCTGCGTTCACATATCAGTGTCAGTGAACACTTTTGATACCATTGGTCAGAATGTTTTTGGGCATTGCTGATATTGATAACTATCGTATCGTATATGAATATACGGTTAAAGGTCCTATAGTGTTTGCGGCCATGAGCCAAAATGAAGGCATATCCATTGTGTCAAGGGCTAAACATTAGGAAGGCAGGGCCCAACCCTTCTCTTTCCGCAGTTTAACTCTCTCCATACGAACGGCGAAAGAGACGAAGTTAACAGCGTTTCACCTCAATTACCACCATCAAAATATTGCAAGCGGAAGGCTCTTGTACTGAAGAGGTGAATGTTGACAAAGAATACCACAATTCTGACGACGGAAGCTAAAGATTGGGTCATTCAGACACCCACTGGACATCCGAGGGGTCCGTGTAGAGGAGAAGAGAAGACTGGCCGTACTGAGTGAGTTAACGTTCTCCAGTCTCATACGTTCTCCAGTTCTCTGTTCCTTCTTCTTCTGCGTTCTCTCGTATGCACACGAGTGGGCTTTTACGTGTATGACCGTTTTTACCCCCCCCCCACCCCCACCCCCATGTAGGCAGCCATACTCCGTTTTCGGGGGTGTGCATGCTGGGTATGTTCTTGTTTCCATAACTCACCGAACGCTGACATGGATTACAGGATCCTTAACGTGCGTATTTGATGTTCTGCTTGCATATACACACGAAGGGGGTTCAGGCACTAGCAGGTCTGCACATATGTTGACCTGGGAGATCGTAAAAATCTCCACCCTTTACCCACCAGGCGCCGTCACCGTAATTCGAACCCGGGACCCTCAGATTGACAGTCCAACGCTTTAACCACTCGGCTATTGCGCCCGTCTGTTCTCTGTTCCAAGTCGAGCCCCCCCCCCCACCCCCCCAGCCCCATTCACGCCTGAGTAGAATGAGGAAATTTTGAGTAAAGTGCCTTTCCCCAAGACACAGCATCATGCTGAAACAGGGTTTCAAACCCTGATCACTGGTGAACACTGAATCAGAAGTCCGATGCTTAACCTATTCTGCCATGGCGTCTCATATATATATATATATATATATATATATATATATATATATATATATATATATATATATATGTGTGTGTGTGTGTGTGTGTGTGTGTGTGTGTGTGTGTGTGTGTGTGTGTGTGTGTGTGTGTGTGTGTACGAAAATTCCGATTTTAGGGTGGTTTGCTAAAGTTTCAAGTAGCCAAG
>NC_134896.1:29022347-29049847 GCF_041734735.1 Babylonia areolata
AACAGACAAAAAGAAAGGCCTGACTAAGCGCGTTGGCTTGGCAGATGTGGTGAAGTGTATATGGATTTGACCGAACGCAGTGACGCCTCCTTGAGCGACTGATACTGATACTGATACTGTTTGACGAGCGCAATAGCCGAGTGGTTAAAACGTTACACTTTCAATCTGAGGGTCCCGGGTTCGAATCTCGGTAACGGAGCCAGGTGGGTAAAGGGTGGAGATTGTTTTCCCAATTCCCAGGTCAACATACGATCAAATACGCACGTTAAAGATCCTGTAATCCATGGCATCATTCGGTGGGTTATGGAAGAACATACCCAGCATGCATATCCCCGAAAACGGAGCATGGCTGCCTACATGGCGGGGTAAATAAACAAGAACGGTCATACACGTAAGATATTACATGTCTGAGTGTGTGTGTGCGTGCCTGACATCTGATTGAATGACACAGGAAACGAATGATGAGCGCCCAATGGCAGCAGTCAGTCGGCTCTACCAAGGTAGGCAGCCTGTTGTGCAAATGACCCCGAGTTTGTAAAGCGCTTAGAGCTTGGTCTTCGACCGAGGATAGGTGCTATATAAATATCCATATCATCAACAAATAGTGAAGAGTAGTAACTCTCTCCATTACACAAGGTACACAACTTCAAGTCAGTGATGCTTACGCTACCGATTCAGCTAGCACACCAGGTAAATAAAAGGTACATTGGAACAAACCCAGACACTTCCTCAAAAAAGGAAGCGCCGGGCCTGTAGCTAGCACACAGGTAAATAAAAGGTACATTGGAACAAACCCAGACACTTCCTCTGTCTCTGTCTCTCTCCGCTCCCCGCCTCTCCCTTTGTATCTGTCTCTGTTTCTCTCTCACTCTCTCTTCCCTCCCCCCCACCCCCTCTCTCTCTTTGTATGTCTTTCATCTCCCTCAATCTCCCTCTGTCTCTCCCCCCCCCCTCTCTCTCTGTCTGTCTCTCTCTATCTCTGCCCCCCCCCCCTACCCTCTCTGTCTTTGTCTCTGACTGTCTCTGTCTCTCCCCCCCTCTATCTCTGTCTGTCTCTGTCTCCCCCCTCTCTCTCTGTCTTTGTCTGTCTCTCTCTGACTGTCTCTGTCTCTCCCTGTCGCTTCCCCTCCCCCTCTCACTCTTTCCCTTTGTCTGTTTCTCTCTGTCTCTCTCTGTTTCTGTCTCTGTCTCTGTCTCTCTCTGTCTCTCTCTTCTTCCTCCCCTTCTCTTACTGCATGTCTCCCTCTGCCTGTCTCTGTATCTGTCTCTCTTTCTCTCTTTCTCCGTGTCTTTCTCTCTGCCTCCCTCTCTCTGTCTCTGTCTATCTCTCTTGCTCTCTCTCCGTTTTTATTTTATCTCTTTTTTTTCTTTTTTCTTTTTTCACTCGGAGCGTTAGTAAATATACTACGTGTGTATGTGTCCGTACACACGCGTTCAATCCTACGTACATGAACGGGAAGGTCCATTAGCTTTGACCAATCTAATAAACCACGGCAAACGTTACACTGCTCACTGCTGCACTGTGACGCTGGCCAAGGCACCGTATCACTTGCTAATTAATTAAGCAAACGCATCAGATGTCTGACTGGGCAATCTGCTGCGATGCGTAGATGTCGAGAAGGAACGCTGACGGTGAACAAATGGTATCGTCTGTCTTCTAACTGCGTCATAAAGAACAAGATTTGTTTGTTTTTTTTCCCTTTCATTTTATCTTATTTTAATTCTTTGGAGATTATCCGCAGAAGAAGATGAAACAGTCATCGTGTATCGTGTGAGTGTATAGTTGCTGTATGTATCAGTTACTCTCGCCCCCTCTCTCTCTCTCTCTCTCTGTGCCTGCGTGTGCCTACGTGCGAGTGCGTGTGTACGTGTGCGGGCGCGCGTATACGTATGTGGGTGCATACGCACTTAAATGCATACATATATATCACTGCATGTGTGTGTGTGTGTGTGTGCGTGTGATTTGTCCCCCTCTAGTTTTACGTCTTTCGGCTTTGAATGATTTAAGACGTGTGACTGTGTGCCGGCGACTAAACCGGGACTCCCACCGCTCCCTTCCGGGACTGGTGAGGCGGGTGGCTAGACACCCTTATGGAATTCAAAATGAGATCCATAAAAGGGCGTCGGCTCAGGAGAGTCACCAACGGCCATCTAGCTCCACCGTGCTGTGTGCATGCCACACGCAGTTGGCCCCTGAGTTGTGTCTACCCATGTATGCGAAGTCTGGATCCGGCAGATTCTGCAGAAGAAACCTATCGGTTCAACGGAGAGCAAGATGAGTCACCGAAAGGATATGTTGGTCATCCACTGCATCCGTGCTCATCCTCCAGTCGTCTCGACTTAGTCTTGCCACTGGAAATTGGTGGACCCGGACGAGAGAGTGAGGTCGACGTTGCGCAACTCGTCTTCACTTTAAACAAACTCATCGCGCAAGTCATCAGTCATCCTTAATGACCTTTCATTCTTCATCCTTTCATCACCCCCAAGTCCTGTGGCGACAAGCGAGCGACGAAACGACAGGTGTGGGTACACTGACAGTCGCAGCCGCGGACCTGCACGCAGGCGGCTCAGGCCATAGGGTCGTTCTTCATCAACAGGAGCAGCGATGGAGCTCGGCAGCCGTCTGAGTGTCTGAGCAGCCCTCTTTAGGAATGCACTGCTCACCTCCCTGGCATGAGGAAGGGACTAGAAAAGGTGCCCTAAAAATTGCCTGCTCCATATCACCCTGGCCAGCATACCGCGGCTGGCGGGGACCCTACATCAGCGGTCGAAAAAAAGAGAAAGAAAAGAGGAAAAAAAAAACAAGGATCGTTCCTCTCACCATTGGTGCTTGGAACATACGGACTCTCCTGGACAGAGATGACGCGGACAGACCCCAAAGGAGAACGGCATTTGTTGCATCCGAACTCGCCAGATACAACATCGACATCGCAGCCTTGAGTGAGACTCGGCTTGCAGGCGAAGGCGAGCTCTATGAACGGGGATCTGGTAACACCTTCTTCTGGAGTGGACGAGGAAGCGAAGAGCGACGCAAGGCTGGTGTTGGTTTTGCAGTAAAAACAGCACTTGTCAGCAAGCTAGCTGGAATCCCAGAGGAAGTCAACGATATGCTTTTGACCACGAAACTCCCGCTGGCATCTGGCCAGAAGCACTTCACCATTGTCAGTGCCTACGCCCCAACCATGACCAACCCGGATGAAGTGAAGGCGAAGTTCTACGAGGACCTGTCATTGCTGCTATCCCGAAAAGAGACAAGCTCATCATTCTTGGGGACTTCAGTGCTAGAGTTGGCTCTGACTACATCTCCTGGGATGGAGTGATTGGAAGGTACGGCGTGGGCCACTGCAACCCAAATGGATTGCTTTTGCTTCAGACCTGTGCAGAGCACGAACTGCTGATAACCAACATAGTTTTCTGCCTCCCTACCGTCAGGAAAAGGGTTAGGCAAGATGTACGTGTGACAAAGACCATGTGTGGCGCCGAGTGTTGGACAGACCATCGCCTTGTAGTCTCGAAGCTGAATATTCGAATCCAACCCAAGAGATGCCCCCAAGGCCAGAAGGCTCCAAAACGGCTCAACATCGCCAAGCTGAAAAACATCACCATCAAACAGACCTTTGTGGAGCTGCTGGAAGATCGTCTGGAATCCGCCTCTCTGAACAACCAGAATGTGGAGTCTGACTGGAGGACCCTGCGCGAGCTGATCTATAGTACAGCTTCAGAGGCCCTGGGACCCATGACCAGAAAGCACAAAGACTGGTTTGATGAAAACTGTGATGAAATCAAGCAGCTTCTGGATGAGAAACGCCGTCTGTATCAAGCCTACCTGAGCAACCCAAAGTCCACATCAAAAAAGAATGTGTAAAATGCCATCCACAGGACTGTTAAATAAAAGTTACGTCAGATGCAGGATAAGTGGCAAAGCTGATGAGATCCAGGGTTATGCTGACAGGCACGATATGAAGAGGTTCTATGATGCCTTAAAAGAAGTCTACGGCCCCACATCCTCAGGGTCATCCCCCATCCTCAGTGCAGATGGGAATACCTTGATCACCGAGAAAGAGAAAATTCTCGAACGCTGGGCTGAGCACTTCGACAATGTCTTAAATCGCCCTTCCTCCATAAATGATGAAGCCATAGACCGTCTCCCACAAGTCCCCATCAACGAAGCACTGGACGATCCGCCAACACTTCTTGAGACCCAGAAAGCAATCCGTCTGCTATCCAGTGCCAAAGCACCTGGCTCAGACTCCATACCAGCAGATGTCTACAAGGATGGAGGCACTGTGCTGACTGAGAAGCTCCATCAGCTGTACTCACTCATGTGGAAAGAAGAGACACTCCCCCAGGATTTTAAAGATGCCTCTATCATTCACTTGTACAAGCGAAAGGGGAACCGGCAAGCCTGTGATAACCATCGGGGCATTTCCTTGCTCTCCATCGCAGGCAAGATACTTGCCAGGATCCTACTAAACCGCCTCACAGCACACCTTGACCAAGGTCATTTGCCTGAGAGCCAGTGTGGATTCCGGAAAGAGCGCGGAACCATCGACATGGTGTTTGCTGCAAGGCAAGGCAGCTGCAAGATAAATGTCAGGAGCAAAATGCTGATCTGTTCTCCACCTATGTCGACCTCACCAAGGCCTTCGACACCGTTAGTAGAGAGGGTCTGTGGAAGATCATGGCCAAGTACAGATGCCTTCGGAAATTTATTTTCTTGGTCAGCCAATTCCATGAAGGCATGCAGGCTCGAGTCCAGGACAATGGCGAAACATCTGCTCCTTTTCCAGTCACAAATGGTGCCAAGTAAGGCTGCGTCCTGGCTCCAACACTGTTCAGCCTCATGTTCTCTGCAATATTTACTTATGCTTTCAGGGATGGTGATGTTGGAATCAGCCTAAAGTACCGAACAGATGACAAGCTGTTTAACCTCAGAGGGCTTCAAGCAAAAACCAAGGTCATGACAGACATCATCAGAGACTTTTTGTTTGTTTGTCTCAAGGCCTGACTAAGCGCGTTGGGTTACGCTACTGGTCAGGCATCTGCTTGGCAGATGTGGTGTAGCGTATATGGATTTGTCCGAACGCAGTGACGCCTCCTTGAGCTACTGAAACTGATACTGAAACTGTTTGCTGATGATTGTGCCCTCAACGCTGGATCTGAAGCTGACATGCAACTCAGCGTCGACAAGTTTGCCACTGCCAGCAGGAACTTCGGCCTTACCATCAGCACGAGGAAAACTGAAGTTCTCCATCAGCCAGCCCCAGGGAAACCCTACGTTGAGCCCAACATCACAGTCAACGGTCAGAGACTCAGTGCGGTGGAGCGGTTCACATACCTTGGCAGCACACTGTCACGAAATGCGACCATCGACGATGAAGTGAACGTCAGGATTGCAAGAGCAAGCGCAACCTTTGGCAGACTCTATGCAAATGTCTGGAACAGAAGAGGCATTGGTCTCGAGACCAATCTAAAGGTCTACAGAGCAGTAGTTCTCCCCACACTACTGTACGCCTACGAAACTTGGACAGTGTACCAACGACACGCCAAGAAGCAGAACCACTTCCACACAACATGCCTCAGGAAGCTACTGAACATCAAGTGGCAAGACAGGACCCCAAACACGGAGGTGCTTGCAAAAGCCACCCTTCCCAGCATCTTCACCATTCTGATGCAGTCCCAGCTTCGCTGGGCTGGACACGTGGCGCACATGCCAGACCATCGGCTGCCCAAAAGGCTCTTCTGTGGCGAGCTGCAACAAGGGAAGCGATCACACGGAGGCCAGAAGAAGCGCTTCAGAGATACTCTGAAAGTCTCCCTGAAAGCGTTTGACATCAACCCTGACTCCTGGGAGGAATATGCGAGGAATATTGTGCGAGGCCAACAGGACTGCTGCAGCTGTTCAGAAGAGGCAGGCCAGAAAGTCACGGGCAAACAAGCTCCCTGACAATGATATGCCTGTCTTTGTCTGCCCCAACTGTCAGCGAACATTTCGTGCGCAGATTGGGCTATTCAGCCATCTGCGCATTCACAAATACTCTTGAGCATCCATTGTCTCCTTCAACTGGTAAATTGTGCAGTCACTGTTTGCTAAGTCTTTCACCATCAAGTAAAATCGGTTGTTGTTTTTTTGTTGTTGTTTTTTTTTTTTTTTTGTTATTGTTGTTGTTTGTTTGTTTGTTTGTTTGTTTTGTTTTGTTTTTGTTTGTTTTTTGTTGTTTTTTGTTTGTTTGTTTTTGTCTTGTTTTGTTTTTGTTTTTGTTTTTTGCTGTTGTTTTTTAATCTTTGCAATAACATATCCTCGAGGCCCCATCTCCCACTGTAAACGAAGTGTTTTAACTCCATTCAGCATGTCAGCCTGTTTTGTGTAATCGAGTTCCACTCATTTATGAAATACTCCAACTGTTTAAACCTTTTTTTTTTACTGTTTATGTTTTTCATTGTATGTCTGTCTTTTCCCATACATATATGCATTTGCATTACACATCCTTCTCCTTATATGTTGTATTATCGTCATTTCGTTTTATTTGTTGTTGTTGTTGTTGCTGTTTTTTGGTTTTTGGGTTTTTTTTTGGGGGGAGGGGTTTGTTTTTTGGGGGTTTTTTTCCTGTTTTGTTTTGTTGTTGTTTTCTTAAAAGAAAAAAAAAAGACAAATGTATGCGATCGTTTACCACCTTTTGCTTGTGAACTGAATAAAAACAAGTTTAAAAAAATATTTCACCATCTATATATGTATACCCTCTTTCCTCACCCCCACCCCACCCCTACTCCCCCCCCCTCCCCGCCCACTCCGCCCCCTCACCCTCCACACACACATACCACCGACCCCTCTCCACCCCTGTCCCCCTCCCTCCGTAAGTGCATCACCCAGCACTCTTCCCCTCTCATCCATTTCACTTCCTCTGGTAAACAGTGCGTTTCCTCGTTGTTGTTGTTGTTGTTGCCATAGTGCGCGAGGGGAAGCTGGAGAGGAAATGGTGTGTTTGGTTGTGGGGGTGGGGGGCGTGTGTGTGTGGGTGGGGGGGGGGGGTATTCTGTGCGTTCAGTTATTCTTCTTTCTCTCTGTCCTCTTTTCTTTCTTTCTTTCTTTCTTTTCCTCCTTTCTCTCTTTTCCCCATGCACTCTCTGTATCTTGATCCTTACGTCGTTGTTTTTCTTTGTTTTGTTTTTCTTGTTTTTTCTTTCTTTCTTTTTTTTTAAATATATAAATCTTTTTGTCTTTTATTCTTTCTTTCTTTTTTTCGATTTCAGTTTCGTGTTTTCTTTATCTCTTTTTTTTTTCTTCCAGTACCTGTTCTTGTTTTCCTCTTCTGTTCACTGAGGTCAGATGCTTTTTTTTTTTTGCTTTTTTTCCCCCTCTTTATTTCATGCTCTTCTTCTTCTTCTTCTTCTTCTTCTTCTTCTTCTCCTCCTCCTCCTCCTCCTCCTCCCCCTCCTCCTCCGCCTCTTCTTCTTCTTCTTCTCTATCTGTCTGTCTGTGTCTGTGTCTGTCTGTCTGTCTGTCTGTCTGTCTCTCTCTCTCTCTCTCTCTCTCTCTCTCCTGTGAGCCTTATGAACCAAGAGGCAAAATGCTGTAGTCTCACGTATGCCTTTAGTGGTCCCGTTCCCGTTGAGAACAGGTATGCGCTGGGGGTGAACTTCATTATGAGAACCTCTCAGGTTCGCAGTCTCAGTCGCCCGTGGCTTTTAATTAAATCAAGCATCCCCTGCATCTGACTGAAAGAAAAAAAAATCAGATACACTGTAGACACATGCCGAAGTAAACTGACGAGCTCACACCACCAGTCAAAGGCAACCCCCCAAAATCTCCCTAAACGGCAAGCTGTCAGTCGGCTCTACCCAGGTTGGCAGCCTGCTGTGCAAATGACCCCGTGTTTGTAAAGCGCTTTGAGCTTGGTCTCCGACCGAGGATAGACGCTGTATAAGTATCCATATCATCATCATCATCATCATCATCAACAGATTCTCTCAGTGCCTCAGCTGCGTGATAACATGCCATGGTAAAAAAAAAAATTTTTAAAAAGAAAAAAGAAGGAATGGAGGCAAAACCGTCAAGACTCACGTGTGATAACTAATCAGTCTGAACAACGCTGTGAAAAAGCAAATCACGTTGTGGCTGGGGGAAGACACACACATTTCGATGTGACCTTGACCTCTGGCCTCTGGATTTACATTGCACATTGGAAAAGTTCCCACAATTTCGTGTTCCTGACCTTTAAGATTTCCCATTATTTCGTGTCCTTGACCTGTGAAATTTCCCATTATTTCGTGTCCTTGACTTTTAATTTCTGATTTTAAAACAATTCTTTAGGAATCATGTTGTATCCATGACCAGTCACAATACCAACTTTGATCAAAATTGGAAGTGAAATATGGTTTCTCTAAAGCTTTTGTAAAAAAATTTTCCATCAAATAATGCTACCTTTTTCCTCTACCCCTGCTTACCATATCATCATAAATGAAATGATTCCAAAGGTCTAGTTAATTCATATCTTACCATCCTACCAAGTTTGTTTTCTGTACCACTTACTGTAGCCGAGAAAATTCCGACGTTAAAGTTTAACACACACACACACACACACACACCCACACATCACGTCATTACATGAATTCACTTTGTTTAAACGCCTCAATCAAAAATGGCATCTATACATAATCACGTCATAGTTAAAGAAAATAGAACAAGAGAGGCAAGGCCTTCAAGACTCACTTGTGATACACTTTTTAAAAAATCTAATCGTTAAAATGTGTTCGGTATTTGTTATTATAAAGCTTCGGGTTATAATAAAAAGAAAGAAAAAAAGTCCTAATGGCAGATTCGAACCCCGCGTGTTCGAGTGAGAAGAAACTATCTTACCCATTATAATCACTATCGTGGCTCCTTAACCGACATTCTAATATATAATATTTAAACATGCTTTTTTTAAAGGGGGATAAATCGATTCCGATATTCGCAGTGAGAACGCTGTTTAAATCATATTATTCTGGTGTATCTTGGGCATTCAAAAAATCTTTAAGGGCAATTAAAAATTCTTTTTAAGTCCGCGGTAAAAGAGACGTGGCATGAAGGAAAAAAAAAAAGGGTGGCGCTCTCAGTGTAGCGACACGCTCTCCCTGGGGAGAGTAGCCCGAATTTCACACAGAGAAATCTGTTACAGAGCAGCGATGCCTTTTTTTTTTTTTTCTTTTTTTTTTCGCTAGGTCACACATCTCGTGATGAACATAGGTTTCACAAGCCCATTTATCATGATTTAACTAATAATGACAACCAAAATAATCTGACGATGATAATGACCGTGATAATGACCATCATCATTGACGTCGTTAAGAAAATGGTAATGATAACATTACCAGTAACAACAAATTCAATTAGATTAGTTTATGGTGCTTACAATCTAGCCGACGACTATGGCCATCTCAAGGCGTTTGCCACACCAACAAGAACAACAACAAAAATAATGAGAACAATAATACATAAAAATAATAACAAGAACAATAATACGATGATGATGATGATGATGATGATGATGAAGGGCATTAAGAAAGAAAAAAAAACAGAGAAAGAAGAAGAGAAAGAAAATAAATATTAATCAATCTGTGGATTAAGACCTCAGAGGAATCCAGATCTGAATCATGGAAGACCCCGATCGAGATTTTGATTTTGACCTGCATTTCAAGTCCCCACCCGCCCACCCCCACACCACCACCCAACCCCCTCACGTCCCTGCCCTTCCCTCCCTCTAGACCTTGAGTTGTGGTCGGACCAGAATCATACACAGACAGAAAAAAAAAAAAAAAAAAGTGGCCAAGAGGTTTCCCTGGCCGGCCAGTTCGAAATTCACAGAGAGAATCTGTTGCTGTAATAAAGTCGTGGAATGCGTTAATTTGGGATTTGACTGGTCCCAACGCCAGTGTTCTTGCTCTTGCCCTTGTTCTTTTTGTTGCTGCTGCTGTTGTTGCTGTCGTTGTTGTTCTTCTTCTGCTTCTTCATACAGCAGCTCCTCCTCCTCCTCCTCCCCTCCCCCCTTCTTCATCTTCTCCTCTTTCTTCGTTTTGATCTTCTTATTATTATTCTTGTTCTTCTTCCCTTCTCTTCCCTTTTTTTCTTTTATTTCCTTCTTCCTTTGAAAGAAAGTAGAAGTAGGAGGTTGTGCAGGCCCACTTTCGTCGGACTTTCGTCGGGACTCCCCGATTATTTTTTAGCGAGAACCGCGTGCGCATGCGCGTCTCCATTGCCGGTTTTTCTTGGTCAGTTTCAGTTTCAGTTTCAGTAGCTCAAGGAGGCGTCACTGCGTTCGGACAAATCCATACACGCTACACTACATCTGCCAAGCAGATGCCTGACCAGCAGCGTAACCCAACGCGCTTGGTCAGGCCTTGAGAAAAAAAAACTAACAAAAACAAAAACAAAAAAAACGGTGAATAAATAATAGATAAGCATACATAAATAAGTAAATAAATAAATAAATAAGTAAATAATCATTATAATTTTTTTTAAAGGTAGTAGTAGTAGTAATAGTAATAATAATAATAATAATGATGATAATGATAATAATAATAAATAAATAAATAAGACAGCAATGATAATAAATAAGCAAATAAATGTAAAACATGAAGACACACATTCACACATACACCCACACATGCATAACAGATATGCACCAAACATTCAGTTTCACAGATATGAAAGAACAGTCAAATACACATGAACGTGCATGAGCCCCAATACACACACACAGACACACACACACACACACACACACACACACACACACACACACATTACCCTGCACCCTCTCTAGCCCCCTCCTCCACACACTCATTTCTAGGCTACGTAACGCAACTTCCACGGCGCACACACACACACACACACAGAGAGAGAGAGAGAGAGAGAGAGAGAGAGAGAGGCACACTTACGTAGATTTCAAGAGGATCTCCAAAATCACATACACACTTAAAAAAACAGACAAAAAAAACTAAGTTTCATTTTTCATCCAAATTGGGTTTTTTTAACAACATTCTACGGGGTTTGTTTTTGTTTATTGTTTGTTTTTTGGTTTTTCGGGTTTTTTTGTGTGTTTTTTCTTTTTCTTGTATCCATTTTCTGTTTTACTGGCTCATATTTCATGACTTTTATTTATTTATTCTTTTCTTTTCTTTTTTTGTTTGTTTGTTTGTTTTTATACGTTGATATTTTTGTTTTGACTTATGATATTCTAAATTCCTACTCTTCACATTTTGGGCGTGCCCGGAGACTCGAACTCACAGCCTTCTGATTGTGAGAAAGGCGATCACCCAACTGAGCCATGTAGGCACCCGATGAATACGGCCAAAAAGATATTTTTATCATGATGAACTGTGTTCAGTGTGCAAGAAGCCAAGCAAATGGAATAGCAAGAATGATGGGTGGCGAGAGAAGTGGAGAGAGAGAGTAACCGAAAAGAAAAGAGACAGACGGACAGACATATAGACAGACATAGAGTAACGTAGAAAATAACACACACACACACACACACACACACACACACACAGAGAGAGAAAAAGAAATGGTCGAAGGGAAGAAACTCAGACAGTGGTAATAGCTGAGAAGGTTTTATTTCGATAGTCTCCCATATATGAACTGGAGATGGTCCTCCTGTTCACTGATTCTCTCTTCCTCTCTCTCTCTGCCCCCCCCCCCCCCCCCCCCCCCCAGCCCCCCTCCCCCCGCCCCCCCATCCCCACACCCCCACTCTCTATCCCTCCCCCCTCACCCCCCTCCCCCCCCAAAAAAACAACAAAAAAACCGACCCTGTTCTCTATCCATTCTCTCATCCCTTATCCCCATGAAAAACATATAACATAAACAGTTGGGTCTGTTTTCGTGCATATTTCACACACTCTCACACGCACGCAGACACACAGTTTCAGTTTCAGTTTCAGTAGCTCAAGGAGGCGTCACTGCGTTCGGACAAATCCATATACCACATCTGCCAAGCAGATGCCTGACATGCAGCGCAACCCAACGTGCTTAGTCAGGCCTTGAGAAACAAAAAAGGTAAATAAATAATAGATAAATACATAAAAAAAGAACTACTAATAATAATGATAATATGTATAAGGCACAAAAACTTGATGAAATCAACTATAAGCGTACATAAATAATTAAATAAATAAATAATTTTTTTAAAGTAATATTAATAATAATAATAATAATAATAATATATAAATGAAAAAAAAGACAACAATGATGATAAATAAGCAAATAAATGTAAAACATGCAGACTGGCACACATTCACACATACACACACATATGCATAACAGATATGCACCAAACATTGAGTTTCACAGATATGAAAGCACAGTCAAATACACATGAACGTACATGAGCCCCAACACACACACACACACACACACACACACACACACACACACACACACACACACACACACACATTACCCTGCACCCTCTCTACCCCCCCTCATCCACACACTCATTTCTAGGCTACGTAACGCAGCTTCCACGGCACACACACACACACACACACACACACACACACACACACACACACACACACACAGAGAGAGAGAGAGAGAGAGAGAGAGAGAGAGAGAGAGAGAGAGAGAGAGAGAGAGAGAGAGGCACACTTACGTAGATTTCAAGAGGATCTCCAAAATCACATACACACGAGAGAAAAAAAACAACCAAAAACTAAGTTTCATTTTTCATCCAGATTGTTTTTTTAACAACATTCTACGGGGTTTGTTTTTTGTTTTTTGGGTGTGTTTTTTCCCCCTTGTATCCTTTTTCTGTTTTACAGGCTCATATTTCATGACTTTTTTTTTTTTTTTTTTTTTTTTTTAATACGTTGATATTTTTGTTTTGACTTATTATATTCTAAATTCCTACTCTTCACATTTTGGGCATGCCCGGAGACTCGAAGTCACAGCCTTCTGATTGTGAGAACGGCGATCACCCAACTGAACCATGCAGGCACCCGATGAATACGGCCAAAATGATGGTTTTTATTATGATGAACTATGCTCAGTGTGCCTTTTTTTTTTCGTCTCATCTTTTTCTCTTTGTCAAAATGTGTATCTGTTCGCTTGCTTGTTCACGCGCTCTTGTAAGTTGTGTGTGTGTGTGTGTGTGTGCGTGTGTTTTGGTTTTTTAGCAGTACAACATACACTTACCTTCATGCTGGCGCCAATATTTGCCGATAGAAGCATAGATACGGGACTGACGGGTGGGGAGGAAAGGGCGTGAGCCGTAATTCATATTCCCTTTGAAATATTAATGCATTATAACAAAAAAATCTCCCGTTTAGAATATTTACCGTACTGCCAGTGTGGAAATACAAGTCCCATCCAGTCTCGCGCAATACAATACAATGTATCACAGATGAGTGCAATGTAATGCATTGCAGTTATGGATGGAAAGTGAGGGAAGAACGACACAGCCTTTGAAACATTAATCGTCATTGCAAATAATAATAATAATAATGATAATAATAATAATGATGATGATGATGATGACAATAATAATAATAATAACAACAAGAACAACAACAATAATAACAATAATAATAATGAGAAGAGAGAAGCATTTTTCAGGCAAAGAAGACCACATCGCATGGCAAGCAGCGCGCTGCAAGGGACGGAACCCTTATTACGATTCCGCGGATTTCATGGATTGTTTCCCCTGAACCGAAATCGTTGCAGCGTTACATGCGTTTCCTGGTGAATTTATAACACGACAGACAGTTCGGTTGGAGGGGGGTTCGGACTGGGGAGGAAGCAGACAGACCCAAAGTTTGGTTAGAGTGTTAGGCGAATGTCAGGGCAACGGAAACCTTGAAAAGTTGGCTACGTGAGATCCAACCGCACGCTATGATCTTTTTCGAATGTTCTATTGTTGTTTATTTGTTTCTATTTCTTTTGTTTGTTTGTTGTTTGTTATTTTCATATTAAAAACATCGTCACCTCACATTAGTCACATCAGCCTAAGCATTGAAGTGGACACGATTTTTTTTTTTTTTTTTTTTTTTCAAACAAACATGGACAACACAACAGTTCCATAAGTAACATTCGATATCAATGTAAAGGGCACTTTATTCGGATTTTCCAGACTCCACCGACGTGTGAACGGGTACGTGGTGTCCGTTGTGGAAGGTTAGAACGGCGGGAAAGAGAGGAATAGGCCCCGCCTTCCTACGCTGACCACTAGACATAGTGAGCATGACTGACTTCATTGCCCAATGGTCGTAGAAGGCTACAGGACCTACGGCTAGCGTTAACTTTTTTTTTCTTTTCTGTTTTTTTGACAGTGATGCATAGAACACGTACAGTTACCAGACTGACGTACCTTAAACACCCAGACATTCATTTCTTCAGCAGAATCAAATGAAAATTTTGGATGTTCGTGGCTCATGGTGCTGTCTTGAAAAACGGGCCACATTTTGCACACTGTATGAACACTGTATCAGACCGTAATGTCGGTCGGCTATTTTCAACACTGTGCTTTTTCCATTCTGTTCCGCTTTCTTTCTGCACACTCCCTTTTTTAACTAAAGACTGATTGAGTCGGTTCACGTGCTGTCAATGCAGTGTGTGTGTGTGTGTGTGTGTGTGTGTGTGTGTGTGTCTGTGTGTGCGCGCGCGCGCGCGTACGAATTTATATGTGTGTGAGTGAGTGTGTGTGTGTGTGTGTGTGTGTGTGTGTGTGTGTGTGTGTGTGTGTGTGTGTGCATGCATATCAGCGTGCTTGTTGTATTTGTAGCTGTGTAAGTGTGCGTGTGTGTCTCTCTGTAGCTCTGTCTCTTTCTGTCTCTATCTTTGTATGTGTGTGTGTGTGCGCGCGCACGCGCGCGCGTGTCAGCGTGCTCGTTGTATTTGTATCTGTGTAAGTGTGTGTGTCTCTCTGTAGCTCTGTCTCTCTCTGTCTATCTGTGTGTGTGTGTGTCCCCCCTCTCTCTCTCTGTTTCACTCTTGCTGTTTGTCTATGTGCGAGTTTGCGCACAAATGTTCATAATCATATGATCAATACCATTAAAATTACATACTGGTTTGGTATACCCAAACTAATGAGTGTATTTTTGATGTTTCGAGCCCGTGAACTCTTATTTCTGCTTTCATGCGCGTGCGTTTGTGTGTGTGTTTGTTTGTGTGTGTGTGTGTGTGTGTGTGTGTGTGTTTGTGTGTGTGTGTGTGTGTGTGTGTGTGTGTATGTGTTTGTCAAGTGTGTGTGTATATGTGCACCTGCTCGGGCGTGTTTGTACGTGTGCGTGTGTGCACGCCTTCATGACTCTGTATATGTGCATGTGTTTGAGTGTGTGTGTGTGTGCGTAGGTGTGTGTGCGTGCGTGTGTGTAGACATGTTGACAAATGTCATAAAGGATCGGAAATATGGTTCAGCACCAGAACGGCTCATGCAGCTGGGTGCACATGTGCCAACAGCTCTGCGGGTTTATGCCTTGTTTGCAGAAACGATACATGTACTTCAGTGATTTCACAATGTACTTCGTTCTTCATTTTATCTAAGGATAAAAAGAAAAACTGTTATATTCTTAAAAGACTGCAAATCCTTCTACGTTTCATGTATTTGGTAAAATAGTCTCTTCCAATAGACTACCTAGTATGCACAGTCTGAAACAAAAACAAGAAACACAACAAATAGAACCTACCACCAAACAATGAAAACAAACAATAATCAACTCCAACGCTAATATGAAAATGTAATTTTTTTTAAAAGATGCTGGTAATCAATTATTTCGTAATTATGCGTTTTCTGTTTGTAATATCTTCTTATATACATAATTATCTCAGCATAGGTCTATTAAGAAGTACTTGAGGGATTGCTTTTTGTACAGCTACTACTTCCATAGTAGCTTGGGTCAATGACGTAATTTCTATAATAAATGTCGCTTCATCGTTTCTTTTTGTGGTTTTATCCAGTTCCTCAATATACCATTGCCAACAATAATATCGTCACATGAACTTTATCCTACAAACTGGTGATGAACTAGAAATTCAACGAACCAAACTTTACCACAGACACACAACTAATTTGCTTACAACTATCATCAACAAGATAAACTCTCATGAACTTTGTCATCTGGAAACTAACTGAACAGGAGAGCACTGAATCAAAAAATGAACGAGTCAACATTCACCATTCCCTCAAAGCTAAGTACAAATATTCCTGGCATCCAGTCAACTGAAAGTCTAGTCGTGGGCAATGATGTGGAATATGGGTCTATGTATCTCCGGTTCGATGTGACGTACATGCTGTGGCTGACAGTGCCTCCTGTGCTGCTAGCGGTGGGGTGGTTTGGTAACGTGATGACCATAGTGGTGATGCGAGCGATGCGGACATCAGAATCCACTGCCTGTCTGTCTGTGTACTTCACTGCACTGGCAGTGTCCGACCTCTGTCTCCTCACGTCGTCAGTTCTGTGGGACTGGCCTGTCATGGCGTTTAACGTCGAAATCCCCTACCTGCCCTGCACCATCCCTTTCTTCTTCTCGTACTTATCCTCCATGACGTCAGCTTGGTTTCTGGTGGCTATGACGTGTCAGCGGCTGACGTCAGTGGTGTTACCTCACCGTGTTGTTGTTTTGTGCACTGTCAAACGAGGGGTGATCATCACTGCCGGCATAGTGACGTTTTCCTGTTTGATAAACATGTACATCTTCTTTTTGTATCGCCTGGAGAACGTGGATGGGGAATACGAGGAATGCGTAAGTGTCGACGAAGGTATTGCATATGTATTCAGGATGTTGGACCTTTTCCTAGCATCACTGATTCCATTCTTGTTCCTGATTATTACCAATGCTGTTCTGATCCACCAGGCCATGCAGTCCATGCGTATTTCTCGTGAACTGACTGGGAAGAAAGCACAACAGACAACATCACGATCTGCCAAGGTCTCATCCATGACAACAACTCTCATTCTGACGTCCTTGGCGTTCTTGATACTCACGCTACCACCATGCATTTTGGACGTGTACTTGGGAGCTGTTGATTTCTATAAAAACGAAATGGAGGATGAAAATGTGAATGAAATGCTAACCGTGGTAGAGACCATTTGTACAATGATGTGGATCAGTAACAGTGCCATCAACTTTTACATCTATATTTTGAGCGGCAACAAATTCAGACAAGAAACCAAACGGTGTTTCTGTGTGTGTTTTAAAGCAATAACAAAACCCCTCATGATCAATAGTTCTGGAGAACAGTAGAATTTATCAAATCTAAAGAGGAATTTTCTGTCAGGGTAATTTTTGTGAGCAAATCAGACTTTCTTACTGAGAAATGTCAAACATAAGGAAAGGCCGGAATAACAAGTTATGTCAAATTATACACCAATTCAAGAAATCTTATATGCATAATCATTGATGATAGAACTGATGTAAATGGAAGAAACAATCTGAAAAAGAAACGAATTGACAACAAAGAAATTAGTCAATATACAGGTTACTTCTCTTTGTGGCCTTCTCTCGATAGTGAGACAGTGTTTGTAAGCTTGTCACGTTTTGTAATCGATGTTGGTTACACTTTTGTTTCATCCACACCAAATCATCAAAAGGCAATGTCAGTGTTTTGTTTTTGCCTCCTTTGTTTTTCCGTTCCTTTATTCCGCAGTACGAAATTCGTGTTCACGGTTGGGGTTTTTTTCTGAGCCTTTTCTTCCAGCCATTAGAAACGTTGAAATAAAGGGGGGTGGTCATACACAGGAAATTGTGACCCTAGCTTTTATCTAATCCATTTGAAAACGTGGAAGCAACGTGTCAGTCAATGCACAAGATCAGCAAGCGTCGAAAGCGGTGTTGTCAGAAGCACAACAGTTCCATTGGACGTCTGCAGAAAGGTGAATGGCAGGTCCACACTTATCAAAGTTCAGGTGTACAGAGTCCTCGTTGTGACCACCTATTTAGAGGGACTGGAATCTTAGATCCTGTCCATAGATCAGTCTGAATACTCCCATTAGTAACGCCTACAGCATGGCACTGCCATCATAAAAACAGATGACGTCATCGGAATCTGGTGGTCCGTCGAGAAGCAACGATAACGTTGGTGGCGCTGTTGCCTCATTCGTCCTCTGTTCTCCGTTTCGTCCACCAAGATGACGCACGTGCTCATACCCCGAAATACAGATGACTGTTGAGGTCACCCATATCTCCCTTGCCCCCTCAACCCTCTCTCACACTCTCTCCCCCCATCTCTCTTTGTATGTGTTCCGTCTATCTGTCTGTCTGTCTCTCTGTCTTTCTCTCTCTCTCTCTTTCTCTCTCTCCCCACTCTCTCTCTTTCTCTAGTTGTATTTTGTTTTGTGCTGTCTGGCATAAAATTTGAGTGCATGATATATTTCAGAAGGGATTTTTTTTCTGTAACCAAGTAAAATGTGGTTAAATTTACCGATGCCTTCGTTTTTTCCATAGCATTTCATTTCTATTACTGCTTCATGATTTACTAAACCCATTAAGATTATCATTCAAATGGAGACTGTATTGTTGCACAGAGAGAAGCCCATTCGTGAGGGGAAATGGCCAATGCATAAACTATCCATCCATCCATCCATCCATCCATCCCTTGTTCCCTGGACTAACCCTCAGTGATCTGATGCTCTCCTCCATTGCCTTCAGGTCGCTGAGCGGAGTCCGAGGACTGGGTCCAGTGTCTCCAGGTCTCTTCTGGCTGACAAGATGACGGATGTGACAGCTGACTGGCTTGAAATCTGCACTTCTTTATAATAATAATAACAATAATAATAACAATAATGGTATTTATATAACGCTGAATCTTGTGCAGAGACAAATCAAAGCGCTTTCGTACCAGTCATTCACACACATGCATAACTCTAAAACTGTAGAAACTAAAGACAAGGAAGGGCAGGCAAGGGAGGCTATTTTGAGAAGAGGTGGGTTTTAAGGCCAGACTTGAAAGAGCTGAGAGTGGAGACTTGACGAAGCGAAAGAGGAAGTTCATTCCAATCGCAAGGTCCAGAGACAGAGAAAGAACGGCGGCCAACAGTCAAGTGTTTGAATCTGGGTATGCATAAACAGAGTGGATCCAAAGCCGATCGTAGTGAGCGAGATGGAGTGTAGAGGTGAAGGCAGCAACACAGATAGGAAGGGGCAGTTTTGTGAATACATTTATAACATAGAGTGGTGATCTTGTACTTTATTCGGTGTGAAATGGGAGCCAGTGGAGATTTTGCTAAAGAGGAGTGATGTGATCAGATCTTTTATTTCTGAGGACGAGTCGGGCAGCAGAGTTTCGTATGCGCTGAAGGGACTGAATGGATGAAGCAGGCAAACCAGACAATAGAAAGTTACAGTAGTGAAGGCGAGAGAGAATGAGAGAAACGACAAGTCTAGATATTACGTCAGTGGACAGATATTTTCCGGACGGCACTGATGCGCCGCAGTTGACAGTAGCAGGACTGACATGTCTGACTGATAAATTTTTGCATGGACAGTGTATTGTCAAGGACAACACCGAGGTTCCTGACTGACGTGGAAAGATGGATGGATATACTGCCAAGTTTGATTGTGTCAATTGTGATGGAAGACAGTTTTTGTTTAGTTCCTATGATCATTGCTTCAGTTTTGTCCGCGTTCAATTGTAACTTATTTCGAGTCATCCAGTTTTGAATGTCCAGGAAGCAGTTGGATGTTTCTTGCAAGAGCGACAACAATTTTTCAGGGGTATCACTCTTCTGGAGTTGAGTGTCATCAGCATAAGAATGATGACTGATATTATGGCGGTTGATAATTTCAGCGAGAGGAGCAGTGTACAGTGTGAAGATCACTGGGCCTAAAACAGATCCCTGTGGGACTCCATGTTCGATTTTAACGAGTTCAGATTGGAAATGATCAACAATGACAGACTGGAATCAATCCGTGAGATAACATTTGAACCAGTTTAGAACAGTGCCGTTGATACCAAATGTAAAATGAAGACGGGAAAGAAGGATTGAATGGTCTATCGTGTCAAAGGCGGCTGACAAGTCAAGAAGAGTGAAAAGGGAATTTTTTCCCGAGTCGGACGCTATCAGTAGATTTTTCAGAATGTGGAGGAGAGTGGTCTCGGTGCTGTGGTCAGCGCGATAGGCAGACTGAAATGGGTGGATGAGATTGTTGAAACAAAGGTGGTTGTTGAGCTGCTGGAGGACAGCTTTTTCAAGGAGTTTGGACATGAATGGAAGATTAGAAACTGGTCGATAGTTTTTCAAAATGTTTGCGTCAAGGCTGGGTTTCTTCAGAAGAGGCCTGAAGATTGCAGTTTTGAAAGTGGATGGAAACGTTCCAATGAGAAGGGATGAGTTGACAATATTGGTGATTGTAGGGAGAAGATGTGAGACACACTGGGAAAAGACCAAGGGTGGTATAGGATCGAGCTCACAGGATTTTATTGTCATTTCTTTCAGGATTTCATGAACTTTTGTTTCAGTCAATGGATTAAAGGAATGGAGTGGAGTGCCGCTGAATTGAGGATCAGGATGAACAGGTTGGAATGAAATTTGGTCTAAAATGGTACGAATATTTTGGACTTTGTCGAAAAAGAAAGAGGAGAAGACATTGGGGAGTTCATATAAAGTGTAGGCAGAAGGAATAGGAGTCTTTTTTGCTGTTCCAAGAAGATTTGACATGGCAGAATAAAGAGATTTGGTGGATGTGGCATCGAGAACTTGAGAAGAAAAGAAGTTTGTCTTTGCTGATGAGATCATATGTTTGACTTTATTTATTTGTTTTCGGAATATTTGATTGTGGACTTTGCAGTTTTGTTGATCGCCATCGTCTTTCCAGCTGGCGACGTTTGCGTTTTGCAAATCGAATGTCTTGTGTGTACCATGGGGTGGAGGGTCTGTCAGGGAGCATGCGGGTAGTGGGGGGTGCATGTTCATCCAGCAGTTGAGAGAGGACAGTGTTGTAATGTGTGGATACGTCGGTACGGGAAGAAATTTTGGAAAGGCGTTCAGCAGCTTGAGAAGAAAAAGTATTAATGTTGATGGATTTCAGGTTGCGACGAGTAACAGATTTTTTGGTTCTGGTAGGTTTTGAAATATTAAGCAAGAATATAACAGCAGAATGGTCGGAAGAAAGTTTGTCAGTTACATTCACTGACGCAACCATGGCATCAGAGTCACGTGCAATGAGCCAGTCCAACGTATGGCCAGATCTGTGTGTTGGTTCTGTAACGAACTGAGAGAGAGAATGAGTGGACAGAGATAGGCATAGGCGTTTGACATCAGTGGAAGTCTGGTTGTCGAAATGAAAATTGAAATCTCCGAGGATAATAAGTTTGTCAGAACGAAGGTTGTAGTAATCAAGTAGTGTTCGGAACTCATCGTGAAACTGAGAAGACGTTAGGTTATTTTTACGACTAGGAGGAGGACGATAGAGACAACAGAAGATTATTGAGTGACCGGGAACACTGAGAGTGACTTCTAGCATTTCGAAGGTATCATGTGGAAAGGCGTGGTTATGGGAGGAGAGGGAAGACTCCAAGATATCTCTGTAGACGGTGGCGATGCCACCTCCACGAGACAATCGAGGAAGTGACATAGTTTTGTATCAAGGGGGGGTCAGTTGTTTAAGTTTCGGTTCGTGACCTTGTGACTTTAACCAGGTTTCGGTAAGAAATACGATATCAAAGGGTTTTTTTTCAAAAATAAAATCAGAAATATAGTCAGTCTTTTGATCAGGGCAGACAGACTGAGCATTGAACAGACAGGCATGAAAGAGATCAGAGGTAAGGAGAGAGGAATCTAATGGTGAAGCAGGTGAGTCAGGCGTCTAGACAGACAGTGGAAGAAGAAGATGGTGACTGAGCAGTGGAGGACAATGGGACGGAAGAAAAAGGTCCGGGAGTTGAGGCAGGTGTGACAGGAGTAGGAAGAGGAGCAGAGGCTAGCACTGGCACGAGGGATGCATTCCAGTTTGGAATATTGTCATCAGAGGGGACAATGTCACGGGAAGTAAAAATGTTAGCAGGAACACGTGTGTTGAGGTTGGAAGCAGCACAAACAGCGCCGCATGAAGTGGATCTGTCCACACACACAGGTGACACATCAGGGGTACTGTCAGTAGTGCTGTTGGGGGTCCGTACGGAAACGACAGTTTTGATGGGCTTTTGTTTTCTCTTTCCTGCTCGGCAAGTTCGTCTTCGCGGCAGGCAAGCGTCTATACCTGTTCCTCGCAGGCGCACAACTAGGTCAGAGGTCAAAGATGCAGGTTCGATCGCAAACAGTTCAGCGCGCGAGTACAGAACAAAGGGAGGGACGTTGCGCTCACCTTGACAAAAGCTGCCCACCTGTCCGAATGACGTATTATTATATTATATTTATATTATATTATATTATATTATATTATATTGTATTGTATTGTATTGCACTGTAATGTATGGTCCTAGGTGTACTATACATATGACATGCATGACATGACATGACATGATGTCAGGAACTATGTCAGGCAAGCCCTTGCATATAGCCTCTTCTACACAAATGTTGCCATTACAACGCCTTCGCGTGGTGGTCCTGTTTCAGTTTTTGTCACGAGTTTGTCATGCACTCAACCCAGTGCCTGGCGGTCTGGGCTCACTAGCTGGCAAGGTAACGGTAAACACTCAAAATTCTCGAAAGCCAGGCTGGCCAGATCTCATCTCTACGGCAGACTAGGCGAAGGAGGACTAATGCCCTACTGTCTGGGATGGCCTCAGAGGCTCCACCCTTCCCGGTTACTTCACAGGGAAGCAGCTCCTCAGCCTTGAGTGGCAACTGCCTGGAAGAAGGACACTCTCAAGTAAAACCAAAGACCCAAGGACCTCACTGTAACTGCCACCTCTTCCCCAACCATTCATCAAGACCTACAGCAATGGAAAGGGGTGAAAAAAGCAGGTGGAAGATGACACTAGAAGTAGCAATCCCAGTCCTGCATGCAGGTATGTATGACTCATCCAATATTGACCTCTGAGAACGAAACCTTTTGGCAGCCCTCTGAATGACCAAAAAGTCTTTTCTAGGGACATCACTGCTTGTTCCACATTGAGAGAGGCATGGAAATGAAGGCCTGAACAAAGCTTGTTTCCACAATCAACGGGTCACTCTGACCGCATCATCTCCATGCACTTTATATTTCGCAATGAGCATACAACATTGTTCAGTGTCTATGCCCCAAGTCTTCAGGCATACCTGGCAGAAAAGGGCACGTTCTACACTGACCTGCCCAATCTCTCGCAGAACGCCACAGCAGATGACAAGGTCATCATCCTTGATGAGTTCAGTGCCAGAGTAGGCTAAGTTTCACAAGCGCGGAAAGGAGTGCTTGGCGAACATGGTGCTGGAAACAACAAAGACAATGGTCACCTTCTGTTGACGTTTTGCACAGAGCAGCAACTCACAATCACCAACACCACATTGCAGCAGAAAGCAGATGTGGACAACAGCCTTTCTAAACTAACGTTCATGAATACGAGCCATGATAACATTACATACTGAAGAAATATAAAACCACCACCAAAACCCAACAGCAATCTCTCTCTCTCTCTCTCTCTCTCTCTCTCTCTCTCTGTCTCGTGTGTTCTCAGTGGGTTTTTTAAGATATATCACGGTTCTTTGTGCACTGTGCACTGTGAAGAAACTGAAGTTGTGTAAAGTTTCGTTCATGACTTTTCTAACTCACTGTTGTTATGCTGTGTGTGATTAGACGTGTGCTCAATGACGTATCACACACTTCTTGCACCCGATCCAAAAGACAATTGTCACTGTATGAGAGCGTATGCCCCACTGGCGATACTCCATCTTTCAACGTTATGTGAGGAAATACGCTTCAAAACAAGTGTGCACATGGACTGACATCACCAGCACTTGACAAAAATATGGTGATTAACCGATGTGTCGTTTTCTTTGCTCTTTCATCAGATCATATCGAATCCATGTTAGAAATTTGTCTGGAAAACAAACCTCAAAAAAAAAGATGCTGGAGATACATGTCTACTATACAATAAACAGGATCTAGTACAGAGCCATGCATGCAGTAACTGGGCTGGCCAGGAGATCTGCAGGCTATGTACCATACTACACACCCTGGCCCGCTAACACGTCCAGTACACACCACCAGCCTGTGAAACACGACGCTACACTGTAGCAGACTCGGCAAGACTCGCAAACAGAAGACCAAATCAACACACTATTTCCCCTTCCCAAATCTCTTCTGTAAAACCCAGTCCCCTACTCCCTCTCTGACTGCCCCACTCCTTCTCTCAGTCCCTTGGTTGAAGGCTCGCTCTCCCGCAGTGCACCAACAAATGGCCGCCTGACTGCTCCATTCTCTGGCACACCCATCCCAGACAACTCCAGCAGTGACAGCTCTTCAACAAAGACCACTGAAAATATGTAGTCTCTCTCCCGCTCCTGGCCATATTAACAAATTCGTCACCAGCAACAAAAGACAACGCCAACAATGACACCACAATGGCAGATCATCCCTACAGTCCTTCCCCACTGCCTGACCATGTTAACACACAGTTCTCACCCAGTGTGAGTGGTAACAATGCTGTGGCAGACGGCTCCAGCAGTGACAACAATAATGTTGCACAGCTGCCTTCATCAGACTGTTCCGTCCAGATACACACCTCCCAACCCCCAAAACCCAACGTCCAAAAGCCCTCATACCAAATCCACAAAATCAGCCGCCCAGCCCAGTTTTGTAAAGCTGAGTCCCTCCCCTCACAGCCTGCCTGCACACCTGCACCCGACATGCTTCATTCATCCATGACAGCCAACAGTGAACGTGACAGTTTACTCAAGAGTGACACTTCGTCTAACAATGCACCTACCAGCTACCTCTTCTGAGTCACCACTCCCCATCACCACCCGTCTCCAGATGGTTGCCGTTGCCAAGGAAACGAAAGTAATGCTCCTTGGGGATTCTACAGACAGTCATGTTCACCCTGCCTGCTGCACCACTCCCACTGGTGAACACCAGACAGTTTATAATAACCACCTGTCTCTGACATGCTCAACAGACCCCATCCCAAAGCACAAAGAAAGCTTTTCACGTGGGTGTCGACAACGCCTGTGAGCACTCCCGACACCCACCGCACCCTGAACATCAACAGACCTTCATATTCCATTATCAACGTGCATTTCCTAAGGCATACATACATACAGGCCTCCTCCATCATTCCTGGTGGAGGACGAAACCCCCTGAATGCTGTCATTCGTCCGAGCAACCATCATCAGAAACAGGCCTGCACTGAGTGACATGTGCTGTGCATTGACCATCACAGCACCTTCACCATACAGCGAGACAGGAATGCATGACGTGTATTTCCCAAAATCGACGACGACACAAATGAAAGTTTAACAGACTTCCGACAATTCAGCGGATCATCGACAAATCAACTGGTCAGAGAACCGCTAAATTGTCGCTGGTCGACGACATTTCAGCGGACTGGCGACACTTCTTACCGTAACACACACACACACACACACACACACACACACACACACACACCAAACACACACACACACACACACACACACACACACACACACACACACCAAACACACACACACACACACACACACACACACACACACACAACAACAACAACAACAACAACAAAACAAAAACAAACAAAAAACAGCATGTGCCAATGAGTGTATTTTGATGCTTCAAATCAGTAAACATAGAGCTTGGGGAACATACAGACAAGAGAATACAGACCTCAGGGAACAAAGAGCCAGAAAACGTAAATTTGGGGGACAACAGATCTCGGGAAACACAGCCGACGGAATGTAGACCCGGGGGAACTTAGATCTGGCTGTTACCCCCGAAAACGGAGTATGGCTGCCTACATGGCGGGGTAAAAACGGTCATACACGTAAAAGCCCACTCGTGTACATACGAGTGAACGTGGGAGTTGCAGCCCACGAACGAAGACGAAGAAGAGGAAGATCTGGCTGAAAGAAAATGCGGGGGAACATAGACCCAGGGAACATATTGCTCACCCCACTAAGCTATTGTACACAAACACAGAAACATACATTATCTTTCTTACTTTCTTTCACTTTTTCAGTTTTACTCATCATTCTTTCCTTTGTTCATTCATTCATTTCTTCTTTCCCCTCGTTTCGTTAATAACTCACCTTACTTCAGGTTTTTTTTCTGTCCTTATTTCCTTCCTCAATTTCTTTTCTTCTTCTTCTTTTTTCTTTCGTTCTCTGCTTCTTCACAACTACCCTCATCATTCTTTCTTGATTTTTTTCGTCTTCAATATCATCAACACGCAGCAAAACAAACGGCGACAATTTGGCGTTTACTAAGTAATCGTTTATTTGTCGCCTGTGAGCTGAACTGTCGCCGATCGGCGACAATTCAGCGGTCAACTGAACTCCGTCAAATTGTAGCCAGCGGCAATTCAGCGGTCAACTGAACTCCGTCAAATTGTAGCCAGCGGCAATTCAGTAGTTAACTGAACTCCATCAAATTGTCTGTAGAGAAATGAATTTTGATACAAAGAAAAATGCCAGGAAGACAGTGGGAGACATTTTCTTCAATGAACGGTCTGTCCTCCCTGTTCAGTGTTTGTTCAGTGGTTGAGGATTGCAGTGGGGTTTTTGTTGTTGTTGTTGTTTGTTTGTTTTGTTTTGTTTTTTGTTTGTTTGTTATGTTTGGTTTGGGGTTTTTTAAGGGAGGGGGGTCTTTTCGGCTTAGCCAAAATGTGTATCTATATCCTCGTTTCTTCACGGTTTTTTGTTTTTGTTTTTGTTTTTTGTTTTTTTGTTGTTGTTTTTTTGTTGTTGTTGTTTTGTCTTGTTGTTTGATTTGTTTTTTGGGTGGGGGAGGGTTTTTGGCAGGTTTTTTTTCAGTTTTTTTTAATCCCATGAGCAGGACAACATACAAATTCTAACCATACTGGCAACAACGATTGCCTTGGCATACAGGTGCAGGGACTTTGCTCACGGGACCTCGGTTTATCGTCTCATCCGAATGACTAGCGTCCATTCCACCACTCAAGGTATAGTGGAGGGGGAGAAAATTCTGGCGACTGCCGGTGTGATACGAACCAGTGCGCTCAGATTCTCTCACTCCCACTGGGGACGCATTACTTTTAGGCCAACTCTCCACGTTATGCCCAGACTTAAGAGTGTGTTTCTGACGCTTCCAATCAATAAACTGTTATTCCTGCTTTCATGTGTGTGCTCTTTTTTTTCTTTTGTGTGTGTGTGGATAGGGGGAGGAGGTGTAGGGGTTTGAATGGGATCATATCTATCTGTGTATGTGAATAAATGATTGTCCGTGTGTGATTCCATGTGTGGTTCTGTCTCTCTGTGAGTGAGTGAGTGAGTGTGTGTGTGTGTGTGTGTACGTCGCTTCTTATATCTCATGTAAGTCGTCGACTTTTACCCAAATTCTTTTAGACTACTTCTCACTGTTGCTTTGTGTTTTTACATTGAAATCATTGAAACACATGAGTGGCATTAGCCAATGGACACATGTACGAAACAGC
>NC_134896.1:29054847-29084847 GCF_041734735.1 Babylonia areolata
GTTG
Organism: Babylonia areolata; assembly: GCF_041734735.1. NCBI lineage: Eukaryota > Metazoa > Mollusca > Gastropoda > Neogastropoda > Buccinidae > Babylonia > Babylonia areolata. The sequence goes on from NC_134896.1 coordinate 29,054,852, forward strand.
ATTTCTTCAAAAACGAAATTGAGGATGAAAATGTGAATGAAATGCTAACCGTGGCAGAGACTGTTTGTGTGATGATGTGGATCAGTAACAGTGCTATCAACTTTTACATCTACATTTTGAGCGGCAACAAATTCAGACAAGAAACCAAACGGTGTTTCTGTGTGTGTTTTAAAGCAATAACAAAACCCCTTATGATCAATAGTTCTGGAGAACAGTAGAATTTATCAAATCTACAGAGGAATTTTCTGTCAGGGTAAAAAAAATTTTTGAGCAAATCACAGACTTTCTTACTGAGAAATGTCAAACATAAGGAAAGGCCGGAACAACAACAAGTTATGTCAAATTATACACCAATTCAAGAAATCTTATATGCATAATCATTGATGATAGAACTGATGTAAATGGAAGAAACAATCTGAAAAAGAAACGATATGACAACAAAGAAATTAGTCAATATGCAGGTTACTTCTCTTTGTGGCCTTCTGTCAATAGCGAGACAGTGTTTGTAAGCTTGTCACGTTTTGTAATCGATGTTGGTTACACTTTTGTTTCATCCACACCAAATCATCAAAAGGCAATGTCAGTGTTTTGTTTTTGCCTCCTTTGTTTTTCCGTCCCTTTATTCCGCAGTACGAAATTCGTGTTCACGGTCGGGGGGTTTTTCTGAGCCTTTTCTTCCAACCATTACAAACGTTAAAATAAATGGGATGGTCATACACTGGAAATTGTAACCCTAGCTTTTATCTAATTCATTTGAAAACGTGGAAGCAACGTGTCAATCGATGCACAAGATCTGCAAGCATCGAAAGCGGTGTTGCCAGAAGCACAACAGTTCCATTGGACGTCTGCAGAAAGGTGAATGGCAGGTCCACTCAACACACTTATCAAAGTTCAGGTGTACAGAGTCCTCGTTGTAACCACCTATTTAGGGGGACTGGAATCTTAGATCCTGTCCATAGATCAGTCTGAATACTCCCATTAGCAATGCCTACATGGGGACAGCATGGCACTGCTGTCATATAAAAAGATGACGTCATCTGGAATCTGGTGGTCCGTTGAGAAACAACGATGATGTTAGAGCTGCTGTTGTTTCGTCTGTCCTCAGTTCTCCATATCTTCCACCAGGACGATGCACGTGCTCATACCCTGAAATATGAATGACTGTTGAGGTCACCCTTACCTTCCTTGTCCCCTCAACCCTCTCCCTCTCTCACTCTCTCTCCCCCCATCTCTCTTTCTATGTGTTTCTCTCTCTCTCTCTCTCTCTCTCTCTCTCTCTCTCTCTCCCTCTCTTTCTCTCTCCCCACTCTCTCTCTCTCTCTTTCTCTAGTTGTATTTTGTTTTGTGTTGTCCGGCATTAACAAATTTGAGTGCACCATATATTTCACCAAATTTATATCTGTGTCCTAGTTAACTGCAGTTAACTGTACTGGCGGCTTCTGTTTTTTCACAGCATTTCATTTCTATTAATCAATATAAATAATCATTAATGATTTGTATTCATATAGCGCTAAATGTTGTGCAGAGCGTTTTCACACCATTCAGTCACACGCATGCATAACTCTACACTGAAAAACTGAAAATAAGGAAGAGGGATGGGAGGGAGGCGAGTTTTAAGGCCAGACTTGAAAGAGCTGAGTGCGCAGACCTGACGAAGCGAAGGAGAGCTCATTCCAAATGCAAGGTCCAGACACAGATAAAGAGTGGCGGCCGACAGTGGAGCGTTTGAATCTGGGCATGCGTAAACAGAGCGGATCCGAAGCCAATAGTAAAGAGCGAGATGGACTGTAGAGGTGAAAGCAGCCACACAGATAGGAAGGGGCAGATTTTTTAATACATTTATAACCTACAGCGCAGCTCTTGTACTTTATTCTGTGTGAGACAGGGAGCCAATGGAGATGTAAAAGAGGAGTGATGTGCTCAGATCTTTTCTTTCTCGGAACAAGTCGGGCAGCAGAGTTTTATATGTGCTGGAGGGACTGGATGGATGAAGCAGGCAAACCAGACAATAGACAGTTACAGTAATCGAGGCAAGAAAGAATGAGAGAAAGGACAAGTCTAAATGCTAAGTCTGTGGACAGATATTTCAGAATGGAACTGATGCGCCATTGTTGACAGCAGCAGGACTGATAGGTCTGGGTGAATCTTTTCTTTTTTTTTTAGCATGGACAGTGTGTTGTCAAGAACAACGCCAAGGTTCCTGACTGAGTGGGAAAGAAGGACGGGTGCACTGCCAAGTTTGATTGTGTCAAATGTGATGGACATTTTTGTTTAATTATTACTTCAGTTTTGTCAGTGTTCAATTGTGACCTATTTAGAGTCATCCAGTTTTGAATTACGACTTCATGATTTACTAAACCCATTAATTAAGATAATCATTTAAACGGAGTTACTGTATTGTTGCACACTGTGTACCCCATTCATGATGGGAAGGGCGTCTTAAGACGACACCATCCATCCATCCGTTCATCTCTTGTTCCCCAGACTGACCCTCAGTGTTCTGATGTCCCCAAGTGTCTTTAGTTCTCTGAGCAGAGTCCATGGACTGGGTCCACTGTCTCCAGGCCTCTTCTGGCTGACACAATGACGGATGTGACATCTGACTGGCTAGAAACCTACAAATCTCTCTGTTCCAATGACGTATTATGTTATACTATACTATATTATGGTATATCATATTATATCATATCATATCATATCCAGCTTTTGGGATTTTCGAGATGCTCCCCTCTGGTCGACAGTACAGAAGTATAAGGACGAAAACAAATCGCTTTGCCAACAGCTTTTACCCCAAAGCAGTCAATGCCCCGTCTCTCGAATAAATCCAGTATGATCAATGGAATTGTGCAATCAGCAACCCATACAACCTAAAGCCCATAAGACAGACATGATGTTCGACTGCCATCGCTTCTTTAGACGCCTTCGCCTAGCAGCCTTCTTTGCAGATAACTCCCTACCAAGGACCCCCAGTGCTCCTGATGACCTTGCACAGCTGTTCCCCCGTGAACGCAGTGACTGGACCCCCAAGGCTGGTCAGTAGTACCCCTCCCTTGACTACCACATTAAGAAGTGCCAGAAAGAAATTAATCAGCTCAAACTTCCTCCGATAAGGAAATCCAACCTCAGCCCAGCAGAACAACAGGCACTAAGGGAACTAAAAAACCGCACAGACATCATCATCAAAAAAGCAGACAAAGGGGGAGCAGTGGTCGTGTGGTAGAAAGACCCATATGAAAAAGAAGCCGTGCGACTACTGTCAGACACCAAGAACTACACCGCCATCAGAGCCTCTACCACCAAACACGACCATTAAGGAGACCATTGCAAGCGGTTTTCTCCCACAGGAAGCCACTTGAACAATCACAAGAGAACCCTGGTCAGCCAGATTTTATGTCCTGCCCAAGATACACAAACTCGGTAACCCAGGCTGACCAAATGTGTCAGCATGCTCATGCCCCACAGCCCAAGTCTCTCAGTTCCTTGACCTGCTGTTCCAACCTCTCGTCCACAGTTTACCAACCTACGTAAAAGATACCAACCATGCCCCTAATATTCTGAATAACTACTCATTCCCTAACAGTGAACACCGACTCATATTCACTATGGATGTAATTTCTTTATACACCAACATTCCCCACAACGAAGGCTGTCATACATTAACTCAGTAAGAGTTCTTTTGACCTCAGTGTGACCACTATCTTGCGTCTGACGGAGCTAGTTCCAACCCTTAATTGCTTTGAATTTGGGAACCACCACTACCATCAAACTTAAGGAGTAGCTATGGGCACACGCATGGGCCCATCATACGCTAACCTCTTCATGGGATATATAGAGTCCCAGATCTTTACCTTATACCCAGTACGCAAGCCAGATATGTACAAGAGATTCATCGATGACTGTTTTGGAATCTCCACCCTCCCCAAACCCGAACTGCTGAATTTCATCCAATATGTCAACAACTTCCACCCATCCCTCAAATACACTTATGAAATATCAGACACGTCTCTCCCCTTCTTAGATATCAACATTAGTATCCAGCCTGACTCCCAGTCCCTCCATACCACAGTATATTGCAAACCCACAGACTCTCATTCCTACTTACTGTACTCTTCCAGCCCCCCACCCGCCACCCCCCACTATGAAAAATAGCATACCCTACTCCTATATCTACGGCTCCGACGACTTTGCAGTAGTGATAATGATTCATCAGAGAGGCAACTACTTTGAGCACTTACTTCAGAGCAAAAGGATATCCAGCAAACCTGTTACAAGCCCTCCAGCAAGCACAGTCCATCCCTAGACCCCTAGCCCTTACCCCCAAAGATTTCAGTACCTCTGATGCGGATAACCGTTGCGTCTTCACCCTGACCTACCACCCACACAACCTTCCGGTTAGAGACATTCTGTACCAAAACTTCAATATCCTACAAGATGACCCAGCACTTAAAAAAATCTTCAGACAACCCCCAATGGCTGCATATAAAAGAGACAAGAACCTTGGAGACCATTAAGAACGATCTGCCTTCCACCCTACATACCCTTCAACCCCACCAGGCAACTCCATATGCAATAAACCCAAATGCAAAACTTGTACATTCATCAACCCAACCACAGTAGTTCAGGGCCCTTCAGGAAATAAATTCCACATCAAATCACACTTTAATTGCCAAACCCCAGTTCTGCAGCCTCTGCCTCAAAATATATATAGGTGAGTCTTACAGAACCTCAACGACCGCTTCAAAGAACACAGGGACAACATGCTTGCTAGAAAAGACACCCCAGTAGGAAACCACTTCAACTCCAGGCAACACAACCTTTCGCATATATCAGTGGCAGTACTTTGGTGCAACAGCCGTGGCGACTGCCTACACAGGAAATGTATGGAAAGCCAGATCATCTCCTGCCTTGGCACAGTGCAACCCCATGGAATCAATGTCAGAGAGTGACACAAGTTTTCGTCCCTTCTTCTCCCTCCCGTTCCCCTTCCCTTCCCTCCCATTCCCCCCCTCCCCACAGACAGGCCCCCACCCCTTGCTTCCCACCCCTTTCTCCTCCTTTCCATCCACCCTCCTCTCCTTGCGCCCCACCTTCATCTTCCTCCCCCCCCCCCCCCTCTCCTCCAACAACACAGTGAGCAGAGCAGAAGTTTCCAGCCATTGAGATGTACTCACCTCTTCAATACAGGCTGCTGAGACCTGCCAACTCTTCTTCACCTCTCCACTTGACAAAGAGTTTATGACTGGAAACGTCGCTTTTATCTTCATCTTAAGGTACCCTTGATTTTAAACCATTTTTTTAACCATTTTAACCTTGTTTTAAAAGGTCCAGCAGTCACCATTTGTTCACCAACAACCATCTACCTGATGATCTAGTCATCAGCCCCATCCACATGTAATATGCGGCTTCTGTTAAAGCGCGCGTGTGTGTGTGTGTGCGTATGTGTGTGCGTGCATGTGTGTGTGTGCATATGTGTGTGTGTATGTGTGTGTGTGTGTGTGCAGTGCGTGCATGTGTGAGTATGCACAAGTTTTTGTATTGATATGCACTTGTATGTGTCCTAATTTCTACTGTGTCTGTGTTTGTGTACGATTTTCGATTTATGTTCGTACCTTGTTATATACTATCCCCCACCCCCCTCCAATATTCCTTGTGACCCCAGTACACTTGGTAATTAAGACATTCTATTCTATTCTATTCTATTACATAAAATTATACTCTATTGTACTTACTGTATTTTACTGGACTAGCTGTACTATACATATCATTATGATATAATATGATATGATGTCAAGGGCTATGTCAGACAAGCCCTTGCATATAACCTCTTCCAAACGAACGTTCCCATAACAACGCCTTCACGTGGTGGCCCTCTTTACACAGAGGTAGTCATGTGCACAACTCAGTGCCCGTGGTTCTGGGCTCACTAGCCTTAGTTGGCAGCCAGAGAAAATGACGGGAAACATCCCAAACCATCAGAAGCTAGACCGACCAGGGTCTCGACAGCTGACCAGGTGGAAGAGGACGAAATTCTCAACATTTGGGGTGGCATTAGAAGCTCCACCTTCCCTGGTTACTTCACAGGGGAGGCAGCTCCTTAGCCTTGGGTGGCAACTGCCAAGAAGGACGCTCTGATTTACAATCTAAGATCTGAGGACTTCCCTATAACTGCCCCCTCTCCCCCAACTATTCATCAAGCCCTACAGCAATGGAAAAGGGGTGAAAACAGCAGGTGGAAGTTGGCACCGGAAGCCGCAATGCCAGTCCTGTATGCAGGCCGTTCAAGTGTACGAGTCGTACATCATTGTCCTCTTGAGACGACGAAATCTTTCAGCGAACCCCTGATTGACCAAGAAGTCAAGGCGGACCCTGATAAGCAGACTGGTCAGCAATGCAGAAAAGGTCTTCTGCCCTTACTGGCAATTTTTTTTTTCTTTTTCTTTTTTCGTTTATTTATTTATGGTCTGTTCATCGAAGATGCTGATATTAGACTGCCTTACTGGCATGACGTCAGGATTTGTCACTTGCCTCTTCTCAAACTAGCCAGTACCCTGCCATGTTGTCACTACTCATCAGGTTCCGGGGTTTGAAGCGAGGTCTTTTCCTCCCATTCAGAGCTGTGTGTCTTGATGATCATTGTCTCAAAGGAGGAAAGTGGCAGAATGGTTAAGACGTCCATTGCCAATACAGAGTACTTAAACCGCTCTCTCCCACGTTTGACTGGAAAATCAAACTGAGCGTCCATTCATTCAGATGAGACTATAAACTGAGGTCCCGTGTTCAGCATGTACTCGGCACCCTGAAAAAGAACCCATGTCAACAAAAGTGTAGTCCTCTGGCAAAACAATGTAAAAGAAATACACTCTGATAGGTACACAAATGAATATGCATGCACTCAAGGCCTTACAAAAGAACATTAGGTTATGTTGCTGGTCAGCCATATATCTAGCAGATGTGATATAGCATATATGTATTTGACCGAACGCAGTGGCGCCTTTTCACGAGACTGAAACTGAAAATGGCCTCTGTACCAAACAGGTTTGCTGCTCTTGGCCTGATGCTCCAACTTCTCAATTCATTCCAAACACTTTCATGAAACAGCGGGGATTTCCTCATTCGTCGTCAGTTCTCTATTTCTTTTGCCGGGAATATGCACGTGTTCATACCCCGAAAAGTGCGTGACTGTTGAGGTCACCCTTATTTCCTTTGTCCCCTCAAGCCCTCCCTCTCTCTCTCTCTCTCTCTCTCTCTCTCTCTCTCGTTGCATCTTTGTTTTGTGTTGTCCGCCATTGACAAGTTTTAGAGCACAATATATTCCACCACACTTTTATATACTTGTACCCTAATCAACCGCTGTTAAATTTACTAATTACTACTCTGAATGGAAGTATTGTAACTATGTAAGGATTTTTCATCTATTGTACTGCATTCCAGGTACGATCTGTTATGTCTTTATCATTTACTGAACCCATCAATATTTTTACTCAAACGCAATTGCTGGTTTATTGCACACTTTGTACCTCATTCATGAGGGGTAGGGCGTCCTACACCATCCATCCATCCATCCATCTCTTGTTCCCCAGGCCGACCCTCAGTGTTCTGATGTCCCCAAGCATCTTCAGTTCTCTGAGCAGAGTCTGTGGACTGGGTCCAGTGTCTCCAGGCCTCTTCTGGCTGACAAGATGACGGATGTGACAGCTGACAGGCTTGAATCCTGTACCTGTGCCTATACTTCTTTCTGTTTTGTTAATGCATTATCATGTTATATTATATCATATTATATTATATTATACTGTACTGTACCGTATTACACATAGCAGTATATGATATATGATATGATATTGTATTATATCATATTATATTATATTATGTAAGGGGTTATGTCAGGCAAGCCTTTGTAAATAGCTTCTTCTGAACGAACGTCCCCATAACAACACCTTCACGCGGCGGCCCTGTTTCCGCAGAGTTTGTCATGGGTTCAACCCTGTGCCCCGCAGTCTAGGGTCACCGCCAGACTAGGTGACGGAAAACACTCCAAACCCTTGGAAGGTAGACCAGCCAGACTCCATCTCGACAGCAGACGAGATGGAAGAGGACGAAATTCCCAATATCAAGGGTGGCGTCAGAAGCTCCACACATCTTGGTTACTTCACAGGGGAGGCAGCTCCGTGGCCTTGGGTGGCAACTGCCTACAATCTGAAGTAAAACCTATGACCTGAGGCCTTGAGTCGCAGCTGCCTAGATGAAGGACACTCTGAAGTAAAACCTACGACCTGAGGACCTCACTGTATCTGTCCCCTCACCCCCAACCATTCATCGTTCTACAGCAAAGGAAAAGGGGTGAAAACTGCAGGTGTAAGGTGGCACTGTAAACCGCAATTCCAGTCCTGCATGCAGGCCGTTCAAGTGTACCAGTCGTCCATTCTTGACCTCTGAGACGACAAAATCTTTCGGCAACCCCCTCAACGACCAAGAAGTCTTTTCTAGGGACAGCACTGCTTGTTCCATATGGAGAGAGGTCTGGAAAAGGTGGCCTAAACAAAGCTCGTTTGCTGCTGTCATATCAGTAAAGTCCGTTTCCCAGAGAAGGCAGCCTGCAAGAATCTGGCGCCACATACACCCTCTACTGGTCAGGCAAGCCAGAGTCAGAAAGATATCTTTCAGTTGTTGGCTTCATGATAAATAACAAGCTCAATTCACTCCAAACTTGAAAATCTGCCGATGGGTCTCTCTGACCACATAATCTCCATGAGCCTTCCACTTTGCAATTAGCATTCCACACTGTTCAGTGTCTATGCCCTAAGTCTTCAGGCATACCTTGCAGAAAAGAGTAAGTTCTACACTGACCTGCGCAGTCTCTTGCAGAACGCCCCAGCAGATGACAAGGTCTTCATTCTTGGTGACTTCAGTGCCAGAGAAGGCTACAATTCAGAAGCCTGGAAAGGAATATTTGGCAAGTGCTGGAAGCAACAACGACAATGGTCACCTCCTGTTGACGTTTTGCGCAGAGCAGTAACTCACAATCACCAACACCATATTCCAGCAAAACGACCGTCTGAAGACAACCTGGATGCATCCTCATGCACGCACTGCCATCTCATTGACTACATCTTGGTTTGCAAGAGGGAACTTCAAGATATCCTACACACCTGAGTGATGCTCAACACAGTGTCACACTAACCATCAGCTTGTTCACTGCAAACTCAGTATCCACTTCAAACCCACACCCAAGAGAGAAGGTGCCTAAAGAAAGAAACTTAAGGTTGGCAACCTCCAGTCAGCTACAGTGAAAGCTGACTTTAAGGCAAATTTTCAATCAAGAGCATTCCAGTTGCTCCATGAACTCCTCTCCAGAAGTGCTTTGTGAAAACCTTAAAACCACCATCCTGCAAGCTTCTTAGGCACCACCAACAGCATTCTCTCTCTCTCTCTCTCTCTCTCTCTCTCTCTCTCTCTCTCTCTCTCTCTCTCTCTCTCTCAGTAAAACCCACACCCACCTCCCTCTCTGACTGCCCCACTCCTACTCTCAGTTCCTTGTTGAAGGCTCACTCTCTCACTGTGCACCAACAGATGGCGGCCTGACTGCTTCATTCTCTGACACACCCAACCCAGACAACTCCAGCAGTAACAGCCCCTCAACAAAGACCACTGAAAATATGTAGTCTTTCTCCCGTCCCTGACCATGGTAACAAATTCGTCACCAGCAGCAACAGACAACGCCAACAGTCTCTCTGGATGGTTAAGGTGTTGTGATGGCCAAGCACATGTCACTCAGTGCAGGCCTCTTTCAGATGATGGTTGCTCAGACGGATGACAGCATTCAGAGGGTTTCGTCCCCTCCCCGTCCTCTGCCCCCAACATACTAGTCACTTCAGACACTGACCAACGCCAAAGGAATTCGGGCGCAATAGCCGAGTGGTTAAAGCGTTGAACTTTCACTTTGAGAGTCCCGGATTCGAATCTCGGTGACGGCGCCTGGTGGGTTAAGGGGGGAGATTTTACCGATGTCCAAAGTCAACATATGTGCAGACCTGCTAGTGCCTGAGCTATCTTTAGGGGGGTGTAGACCGTGCAGAGGCCAGCTCGTTCCAGGACTTCCGTGTCAGGGACTTTGTCCTACCACCTGATGTGGAGGAGTCTGCAGGAATCAATTGAGCTGTTTGGCATATCTGCCGTAGAGAGTCCAGGTCTCGCTGGCATAAAGGAGGGTCAATGTCAGCACAAGCATGCTGCCCAAGTAGGTAAAGTTGTTGACTGCCTGGAGGTTCTGCCCCTTCACTGTGATGCATGGCTCCTGGTCTAACTTTCCAAGTTATCGCAGGCAAATGATAACAGTTCATTTCAAACTGCATGTTCTGCTCTGTGCTGACATTGAGTGTGCAGACATGATGTTGGCAGGACGGTTGAGGGCGTTGTTCAAGTGCTCAGTCCACCACTCCAGAATCTGATTCTTCTCTGTCAGCAGCTGCGTTCCATCTGCATTGAGGAGGGTTGAGGAGCCGGAGGACTACAGTCCATATCAGCCATGAGCACATCGTAGAAGCGCTTTGTGCCGTGGTTGTCTGCTTTGCCCTGGATTTCATCCACCTTCTTGCTGAGCCAGATGTCTGCGAAGTTTCTTCTGCATCTTTCTTTTTACGTTAGCAAGGGCATCTTCCTTGGCTCGTGACTTGGGGTCCTTATGATGTGCTCTGAACAGTTGATTTTTCTCGGTTATCAGTGCCTATATTTCTTCATCATTCTCATCGAACCAGTCTTGGTTTCCTCGGGTTGCTGGTCCGAGATGTTCGAGGGCAGAAGTGTAGATGACGTCTCTGAAGGCCATCCACTGTTCCTCAACGCTGGTCCCGTTTTCCTGTGGTGTGTCTGGCAGTCTGCCTTCAAGATCGTTGGCGAGTTCTTCTACAACCTTGTGCTTTTCAGCTTGGAGACATTCAGCCTCTTTGCAGTCTTCTGACCTTGGAGTCTTCTCGTGTCTTCTAGTGTTTTTTGTTTTTTTTTCTCTCTCTCTCTTTCTCTGCATGTGCGTGTGCTCGCGTACACACGCGCACGTGTGTGTGATTCTGTTTCGTCGTTCGTAATTGGTATTTCTCCTTGGTAGTGTCCAATATCATTTTATTTTCGTATTTAATTCTTAATGGATGTTTTCCCTTTTTTCATGCACCTTTTTGTTATCCTCCAGAGTTGGGTGGAAAAAGCACGTGAACTTGCTTATATCATTTCCCCGGTGATATAAAATTTTCGTTTGTTCGTCCGTTCTCTCTCTCTCTCTGTCTCTCTCTCTCTCTCTCTCTCTCTCTCTCTCTCTCTCTCTCTCTCTCTCTCTGTCTCTGTCTCTCTCTCTCTCTCTCTGTCTCTCTCTCTCTCAACTATCCGTGTTACTCTGCACACTCCCTTCCCCTTCTTTGGTCTTTTTTCCTTTTTATTCCAACGTCACAGATCTCGTGATGAATGAAGGCATTACACACCCTTTCTAGTGAGATAAATAATATTGTTAACCAAAATCATGATTATGATGATGATAACCGTGATAATGACTCTCGTCACCATCTGCATCAGAATGAAAATGGTAATTATGATAACAACAGGAACGACAACAGCAATGAAAATACAAAGAAGGGAAAAGAAACAAAGCAGACAAGGGGAGGATAAACAACAACAAAGAAAACAACAAGAGAGAGAGAGAGAGAGAGAGAGAGAAGAAAAAGAAAATCGAATAGATATAAATCAAAGTGGGATTAAACAAAATGTCAGTGTTGACAGGTAGTGGGGTGGCTCAGTGGACGAGTACCCTGATTTAGGAACTGACGGTTCCAGATCCGAGTCACAGAAGATCCCCTAGGAGAGTGCTCTGCTGTGCGCATGTGGAGCATGGAGCAGAGGAGTGGTGCAGTGTGCTACTGTGGCAAAGCGCTTTCCCAAGGCAGTCCGCACTTCACACAGATAATCTGTTGTAGGTGTTAAGTCATGTAATGCGAGAATTTTAGGGTTGAACAGGTCCATGCATTGGATTTCTTGTTCTGGTCCTTTCTCTTGTTGCAGTTGTTGTTGTTGTTGCTGCTGTTCTTGTTTTTGTTTTTGTTCTTCGTGTTCTTCCTCTTAATCCTCTTCTTGTACTCCTCCACTTCCTCTTCGTCATTATCTTCTTTTTCTTCTTCTTCCTCTTCTTCCCCCTTCCTCTTCTTACTCTTCTTTTCACTTCTTCTTCTTCTTCTTGTTATTGCTCTTATTGTTGTTCTTCTTCTCTTCTTTCTTTCTTTGAAAGAAAGAGGGAGACATTGTTTTCAATAAACGGACATTCCTCACTGTTCAGTGTTTGAGGATTGCAGTGTTTGGTGTGTGTGTGTGTGTGTGTGTGTGTGTGTGTGTGTGTTTGGGTGTTGTTGTTTGGGGTTTTTTTGTTTGTTTTTTCGGCTTAGTCAAAAGGTGTTTGTTTGCTCGCTTCTTTGCGCGTTTTGGGTGGGGTTTTTTTTTTTTAATATAATTTTTTGTGTGGTTTTATCCCACGAGCAGGAAAACATATACATACTAACCATACTGGCAACAATGGTTGCCTCGGCATACAGGTGCGGGGACTTTGCTGGCATGTTGTATGTGTATTACTCTTTGCTGGCATGTTTATTTGTATTACTCTTTTTGTCATATCAGATTTTTCTGTGTGAAATTCGGGCTGCTCTCCTCAGGAAGAACGCGTCGCTACACTGACACACGCACACACATACACACGAATAAAAAAAACAACAACAAAAACAGCGCGCTCATGTGTAGACACATATTAACATAAACACACTAACACACAACGAGTGCGCGCGCGCGCGCGCGTGCGTGTGTGTAAAAGTCAAAGTCAAAATTTTTATTTCAAGATGGTAATTGAATAAGCAACGACTGCTTTTTTTTTTTTTTTTTTTTTTTTTTTTTTTACATCAAGCCATCTGAAAAAAAAAGAAAAAAAAAAGAAGTGGGGAGATACATTGAACAAAACACACAAAAGTACTAGAAATATAGTTCGTGCATATACGAATCGTGAAAGTACACATTAGCATTTACAACACATGCCGTTTCGCATACACATACACCCTCTTACAACACCAAAGGCATATACAAAACATTTCACAAATCATGAATTTGGTAACCAATATATATAGATTTGTATTATTGTTCATCTTTTGAACAGTTAATAAAGTAATTTTTCATATTTTTCTTAAACACATTTTTATTCGTTATATCTTTTAAAACGAGTGGAAGGTTATTCCATAAATTTCCACCAGAGTATAGAAAGCTGGATTTATAAAGGCTGTTTCTAGGTCTAGGTATACATAACATATGGTAGTGTCTGCGGTCATTAGTTTTAAAAGTTTCTGTAATCTTTTGGGGAGCATTTCCATATATCACATTATGCATGCAAACAGTCTTGTTGAAGAACAGCCTGTTATGGAAAGATAATACATTAAGTAGTTTATAATCCATATGGGTCAAGGAACTTGACTTCAACAATACTAATTGTAATGCTCTTTTATACATACGATGAATAAATTTTAAGTTTGTATTGCTACAGTTGTCCCATAAAGTTGATGTATAATCGATGATTGGCAGAACGTGAGCACAGAAAAAAAGCTTTCGTGAATGAACATCAAGGATCTTTTTTTTATTTTTGCTAACTGACGTATTTTCCTAAGTAAGTCATATGGTCAGTCCAAGAGAGATCTTTGTCAATAAAGACACCCAAAATTTTATGTGATTCTACCTCTTCAATTCTGTTAACTCCTAGGAAAAGTGGTTTGAATATGTGTTTCATCCTTTGTCTTTTTTGTCGTGCTGCAACATACATACATTTAGTTTTCTGTGTGTTTAAGGACATATAATTTAATTGTGTCCAGTGACTAAGTCTCTGAATGTTGTCTTGAAGATCATCTGTGAGTTTACAGGCATCTGAATTGCTTGAATGCAGGGAAGTGTCATCTGCGAACATTTCACATTTACATGTCATAGAACAAGGCAAATCATTAACATAAACAGAAAATAATATTGGCCCTAAGATGGATCCTTGTGGCGCTCCATGTTTGATTGATTTAAATTTTGAAGTTTGATTATTTACTGCTACTAACTGTTTCCTGTCCGAAAGAAAAGATTGTATAAGATGAGTAAAATCTGGTGCTAAATTATACACTTCTAATTTACGAATTAACAACGGATGACTGATTACATCAAAGGCTTTTTCAAAATCTATAAAACGAAGACCTGTGAATTTATTTTCATTAATGTTATGCAAAATACTGTCAGTAAGTTGTATGAGAGCAGTGTGGCAAGAATGGTTTTCACGAAAACCAGATTGATCTTCGTGGATTAGTTTATTATTGACAAGATAACTATTCAAAGCTTTTTGCAAGTGTTTTTCTATAGGTTTTGATAAAACAGACAAGACGACAGATATTGGTCTATAGTTAGATGGATCAGAAGAATCACCAGATTTGTAGAGAGGAATAACTCTAGCTTGCCTGAATCTTAAGGGAAAATACTTCTTATCAATACACAAATTATAAAGATATGTCAGTGAATCAACAATAAAAGGAGAAGAAAGCTTTAATATTCTTCCATCCAACCCGTCCAAGTCACGAGTGCCAGACTGTTTTAGCAATGATAAACTCTTACTAACATCTAAGACTGTCATCGGTTGGAGACTAACTGGAACGTTAATTTTCTTTGAATTAACATACTGTTTTAAACTGTAAAGGTGTGTGTGTGTGTGTGTGTGTGTGTGTGTCCTTTTTCCATAACAATGCACGTTTCTCTGCACACTGCTCTGTTATCTTTTTTTAAGACTGACTGGGCTGGGTCGAAAACTGTGAATGCACAGTGCGTTACAATGCTGAATGACCTGCAATGCTTTTAATGATATTGAACGTTCATTGTTCTCTCTGTATGTGTGTGTGTGTGTGTGTGTCTGTGTGTGTGTGTGTGTGTGTGTGTGTGTGTGTGTGTGTGAGTGATGCACATTTGTAAGGTATTTTATAGAAGTGAAACTGCATGATGTGTGTGTGTGTGTGTGTGCACGTCTGTGTGTGCGCTCGCACTTGTGTGTGTAATAATTATGTGTCCGCGTGCATGTGCGTGAATGTAGTAAGTGTGTATGTATATATGTTTGTGTATGATATATGTATGTGTGTGTGTGCATGCGCACGTGTTTAGGCCCACATGCATGCGTGTGCGCGCTTGTGTGTGTATGTGTGTGTCTGTTTATCTGAATGAATGTGTTTCGTTCTGTGTGTGTGTGTGTGTGCGCGCGCGCGCGTGTGTGTGCGCGCGCGCGTGCGTGTGTCTGTGTGTGTGTGCGCGCGTGAGGGTGTGTGCGTTCGTTCTTTTGTTTAATATATATCCACAATTCTGATTTTTGACGACAGTGCATCCCCTGCCCCACCCTTCCTGACGGGTGAGTGTATACATTTGTGTGTGTGTGTGTGTGTGTGTGTGTGTGTGTGGACTGATGTCATAAAGGATGGACAAAGGTTTCTACATTAGAACAAATTTGGTTCCAAACGTGGAAACAGCTTTTTGAGTGCATGCATTGTTTTGTAAACAAAAATAGATAGATGTATGATTCTGTATTTTCTGTAGCATTCTTCGTTACTCATACTGTTTCAGGGAAATCACTGTGATAGGCTATTTTTAAAAGACTGAAACTGTACTACGTTTCATGTACGTCGTAAAATGGTCACTTCCAAAGCATTTGGTGAGCATTCATGGTCTAAAAGTAAAGCAAAGTGGAAAGAAGAGGAATAACAAGAAGCAAAGTCTTCAAAGCCTTCATGCCAGTGGATCGAACCATGAATGTTCAGTTCGGAAGCAAGCAGACTAATCCCCACTGCTGTTATGCATCTGACGTCATTTGACTAAATATAATACTTAAAGCATTGTTGACGTTTTCTTCTTCCTGCGATGAATAGATGTGTTTGTGGTGGACGTAATAACGCCGTTTAAATCATGTTTTTTGTGTGTTTTATTATATCTCAATTATTCTTTTATTTCCGCGGTAAAGGAGACGTTGCCATCGCTTCAAGCACACCCCAACACATGGTAGATCTGTAGATCTGCACAAACGAGTCAACAATGGGCTGAAAGAAACGATTGATTCAACTTTTCTTTTATGTTCATTCCAGTTAATTCAGTGTCTGCTTAAGAATATCTTTATGCAGTACACACGTCGATGGTGTATTTAGTATCACTGTATATGTTCTGTCCAGAATTTGTATTTCTTTCCTTTTAATTGTGAACATGAAAAATGAGGTTATGTCGTCTTCAAATACAACCTGCCTTCTAGAAGGCCTAAGTCAGTGGGAAGCAGTTTTTTGTTTGTTTGTTTTTTTGTTTGTTTGTTTGTTGTTGGTTGTTGTTTTTTTGTTTTTTATTGTTTTTTTGTTTTGTTTTGTTTTGGGGTTTGTTTGTTTTTTGTTTCTTTTTTTGTTTTTTGTTTTGGTTTTTTGTTTGGTTGGGGATTTTTTTTTTAAATAGAATTTTCGGATTTCGGAACGAATCTCAACGAAATAAACCGTTAATGATTCGGAAATACGGCTTAATTCATAAGACTTACAAACTTTTATTGATATGACTGAAGATTTGTTTTCATACTATGCTTCAGCCAAATTTGGTAATGGCAGACAAAGTATCTTTAGAGAAAATGGCAATGTTAAAGTTTACCTTGGACACACACACACACACACACACACACACACACACACACACAACCGAATACCGGGTTAAAACATAGACCCACTTTGTTTACACAGGTGAGTCAAAAACAACAACCAAATCCTAAACAATGAAACAAAATTAATCAAAGCAACCACTGATAATAAGAGAGCACAACTCAGTTGTTTTGCAGTGATGCGTTTCCTATGTTTGATGTCACTTTGTATAGGCCTACATTACAACACAATACAGTGCAATACAGTACGATACATCTTTATTCATCCATATGGAAAAAAATTGTGCATCCAGAGACACGTCACCCACTCCACACAAGCCTGCAGATGCACAATTAATTTCCGTACTGATGAATAGAGATGTATTGTATTCTACTTATCATAATCTCAGCATATAGAGAAGTTAATGATGAATCACTTTTGTACAACCACCACTACCACAGTAGCTTGGGTCAATCAGCTAATTTCTATGACAAGTGTCGTCACATAAGGTTCGTTCTATGGTTTTACACAGTTCATCAATATACCATACCGCCACCAATATCGTCGCAGGAACTATAAAAACTGAGGAAGTAGAAAAACAACAAATCAAACTTTACCACAGAAATACAATTGATTAGCTTACAAATATCACCTCTACAACTCGAAGGAACTTTTCAACAAACATAAAAGTGGCGAACACTGAATAAAAAATGAACGAGTCAACATTCACAATTCCATCAAAGCTAGGGACAAGCCTTCCTGACAACCAGTCAACAGATCTAGTCGTGGGCAATGAAGTGGAATACGGCAATATGTATCTTCGGTTCAATGTGACGTACATGCTGTGGCTGACAGTGCCTCCTGTGCTGCTAGCGGTGGGGTGGTTTGGTAACGTGATGACTGTAGTGGTGATGCGAGCGATGCGGACATCAGAATCCACTGCCTGTCTGTCTGTGTACTTCACTGCACTGGCAGTATCCGACCTCTGTCTCCTCACGGCGTCAGTTCTGTGGGACTGGCCTGACATGGCGTTTAACTCTGAAATCCCCTACCTTAGTGACCTCCCCTGCACCATCCCTTTCTTCTTCACGTACTTATCCTCCATGACGTCAGCCTGGTTTCTGGTGGCTATGACGTGTCAGCGGCTGACGTCAGTGGTGTTACCTCACCGTGTTGCTGTTTTGTGCACTGTCAAACGAGGGGTGATCATCACTGCTGGCATTGTGACGTTTTCCTGTTTGATAAACATGTACATCTTCTTTTTGTATCGCCTGGAGAACGTGGATGGGGAATACGAGGAATGCGTAAGCATCGACGAAGGTATTGCGTATGTATTCAGGCTGTTGGACCTTTTCCTAGCATCACTGATTCCATTCTTGTTCCTGATTATTACCAATGCTGTTCTGATCCATCAGGCCATGCAGTCCATGCGTATTTCTCGTGAACTGACCGGGAAGAAAGCACAACAGACAACATCACGATCTGCCAAGGTCTCATCCATGACAACAACTCTGATTCTGACGTCGTTGGCGTTCTTGATACTGACGTTACCACCGTGCATTTTGGACGTGTATTTGGGAGCTGTTGATTTCCACAAAAACGAAATTGAGGATGAAAATGTGAATGAAATGCTAACCATAGCAGAGACTGTTTGTATAATGATGTGGATCAGTAACAGTGCCATCAACTTTTACATCTATATTTTGAGTGGCAACAAATTCAGACAAGAAACCAAACGATGTTTCTGCATGTGTTTTAAAGCAATCACTAAACCTCTCAAGATCAACAATTCCAGAGATGGGTAGAATTGCACAGAATCCGAAGATGAATTTGCTGTCAGGTAGTTTTTTGTGAACATTTATCAACATTGGTTTCTTCACGCAACTTATGTAGCTCAGCTGACTATAGGAGTCATCAAGGGACTGTCAAAACAAAACATCCACAGTGACAGTATCCAGCACGTCAACAACACTGACAGACAATGATACATGAAGACTATTTCACCAGGTGAATGTTTCCAAGAATTAGCTTCTGGTGTTGTCCCATCTGCAGAGTTTAACAAATAATGGAAACTCAGCCTTGATAAATCACAGACTTTATTACCAAGAAAAGAGGGGAACAAGTTGTGTCAAATTATACATGATAAAATTTATGTAAATGGAAGAAACAATCTGAAAAAGAAAACGAATTGGCAACAAAGAAATTAGTCAACATACAGGTTACTTGTCTGTGTGTCCTAAAAACGCTGAAATCAAGGGGGATGGTCATACACCAGAAATTGTAACCATCGCTTATATCTAATCCACTTGAAAACGTGGAAGCAAGTGATGCGCAGGATCTGCAAGAGTCAAAAGTGGTGTTGCCTCCCTCTTTTGTTGCATCTTTGTTATATGTTGTCCGGCATTCACTAGTTTGAAAATATGCCACCACACTATATACCTGTACCCTAATCAACTGCGGTTAAATTTACTAACTTCTTTTCTGAATGGAGTTTTGCGTGGAATTTTTCAGTTCATTTATCTGTTACACAGCACAGCATTCTAGTTATAATCTATTATGCCATCATCATTTACTAAACCCACTAACATTATTAATTTAACGCAGCTGCTTTGTTGTTACCTCATTCATGAGTTGCTTGGGCGTCCTAGGACTACACCATCCATCTATCCATCTCTTGTTCCCCAGTCTCACCCTCAGTGTTCTGATGTCCCCAAGCATCTTCAGTTCTCTGAGAAGAGTCTGGGTCCACACACTTTTCTCTGTCCTGATGACGTATTATATCATGTCGTATTACATTGTACTGTACTAGCTGTACTATACATTGCATTATATATGATAGGATAGGATAGAATATATATTACATTGTATTACATTATGTCAGGGGCTATGTCAGGCAAGCCCTTGTATATAGCCTCCTCTAAACGAATGATCCCATAACAACACCTTCACGTGGTGGCTCTGTTTCCGCAGACCCAGTGCCCGTCGGTCTGGGCTCACTAGCCTCAGTTGACAGCCTGACAAGATGACGGGAAACACTCCAAACCCTCGAAAGCTAGACCGACCAGACTCCATCTGGATAGCAGACCAGGCGGAAGAGGACGAAATTCCCAACATCAGGGGTGGCGTCAGAAGCTCCACCCATCTTGGTTACTTCACAGGGGAGGCAGCTCCTTGGCCTTGGGTGGCAACTGCCTACAATCTGAAGTAAAAAAAAAGATGATGTCATCTGGAATATGGTGTTCCCTCGAGAAACAACGATGACGTTAGTGGTGCTGTTGCTTCGTTCCTGTTCAGTTCTCCATTTCTTCCACCAGGACGATGCACCTGCTCATTCCCCGAAAAATGAATGACTGTTTAGGTCACCCCCATTTCCCTTGTCCCCTGATTCCCCCCCCCCCTCCCCCCTCTCTCTCTCTCTCTCTCTCTCTATTTGTTTTTCGACTGCCCGAACAGCCTAAAACAAGTCAGCTCGTTGTCTCCCCTTATCTTTTCATTGCTCATGACTGAAGTTGCAGAGCAGGTGAATAGCAATGACAGACATGGGATACAAGTCTTGCCTGGACTAAAGGAGATATTTCTTTTGCTGTTCGCAGATGATATTGCTTTGATTTCGGCTACTCCATCTGGTTTGCAAAATGGTGGCTCTGTTTCCGCAGACCCAGTGCCCGTCGGTCTGGGCTCACTAGCCTCAGTTGACAGCCTGACAAGATGACGGGAAACACTCCAAACCCTCGAAAGCTAGACCGACCAGACTCCATCTGGATAGCAGACCAGGCGGAAGAGGACGAAATTCCCAATTTCAGGGGTGGCGTCAGAAGCTCCACCCATCTTGGTTACTTCACAGGGGAGGCAGCTCCTTGGCCTTGGGTGGCAACTGCCTACAATCTGAAGTAAAACCTATGACCTGAGGCCTTGAGTCGCAGCTGCCTAGATGAAGGACACTCTGAAGTAAAACCTACGACCTGAGGACCTCACTGTAACTGTCCCCTCACCCCCAACCATTCATCGTCCTACAGCAAAGGAAAAGGGGTGAAAACTGCTGGTGTAAGGTGGCACTGTAAGCCGCAATTCCAGTCCTGCATGTTGGCCGTTCAAGTGTACGATTCGTCCAATGTTGACTTCCATGACGACGTGATCTTTCAGCAACACCTTTCAGCAACACCCTGAATGATCAATAAATCTGTTCTGAGGACAGCATTGCTTGTTCCACGTGGAGAGGGGCTGGAAAAGGTGGCCTTAACATGGCTCGTTGCTTCAAACGACGTTAAGGAACTAAAACTTTCATGCTAGAACATCAAAACCATGCTGGATACATCAAACGGCAGTCACCCACAATGTCGTTCTGTTCTGGTGGCACCAGGAGAAGGCAGCTTTCAAGAATATAGCGCCAACTACACCCTCTACTGGTAAGTTAAGCCAGAGGCAGAAAGACACATTTCAGGTGTTGGCTTCATGGTAAAAAAAAAAGAATTTAATTGCCTCCAAACTTGAAAATCTGCCCATGGGTCACTCTGACTTCATCATCTCTATGCGCCTTCTACTTTGCAATGAGGATGCAACACTGTTTAGTGTTTATGCCCTAAGCCTTCAGACATACCTTGTAGAAAAGCGCACGTTCTACACTGACCTGTGCAATCACTTACAGAACGCCGCTGGAGACGACAAGGTCTTCATCCTTGGTGACTTCAGTGCCAGAGTAGGCTACAATTGAGAAACCTGGAAAGGAGAGCTTGCCGAACGTGGTGCTGGAAACAGCAAAAACAATGGTCACCTCCTGTTGACGTTTTGCGCAGAGCAGCAACTCACAATCACCAACACCACATTGCAGCAGAAAGACCATCTGAAGACAACCTGGATGCATCCTCAGGCAAACACTGTCATCTCATAGACTACATATTGGTTTGCAAGAGGGAACTTTGAGATATAAAAATCAATCAATCAATCAATCAAAAACACTTTATTAATCCACATGGAAATTAAATTGTGCAATCACAGGCTCATTGTAAACACTGGCATAAAATCATGCGCAACATAAGAAGAGATTAAAACTAGTCAAATAAGAATTCCCAATAGCTGACGATATACTAACCCCCACACGCCACCCACCCCACACACACACATACTCATGTTAAGACAATAGGGTATTGCACAACAATATTAACAAATGAAAACATCCAACAAAAAAAGGGTATAAGATTACTAAAAATGACATGCGCGCACGCACGCACACACACACCCACACACACACACACACACACACACACATACACACACACACACACACACACGTTAAGACCATAAGGTATTGTACAACAATACATAAATAAAAACATCAAGGGAATAAATCGTATATATAAGTAAAATGCACACACACACACACACACACACACACACACACACACACACACACACACACACACACACACACACTCATTCACACACATATCCTGCATACCTGAGTGATGCCCAACACAGAGTGTCACACTGACAATTATGCTTGTTCGCTTCAAACTCAGTCTCGACTTTAAACTCAAGCCCAAGTGAGGAGGTGCCTAAAGGAAGAAACTTTAGGTTGGCAACCTCCAGTCAGCTAAAATGAAAGCTGACTTTCAGGCAAATCTTCAGTGAAGAGGATTCCAGTTGCTCCGTAGACTCCTCTCCAGACGTGCTTTGACAAAATCATAAAACCACCATCCTGCAGGTCTCTGAAGACGTTTTGGGGTTCCCATTGAAGAAAAACAAAAATTGGTTTGACGACCAGGAGATTAAGGAAGTGCTGGTGAAGATGACATCCGCCCATCAGGTTCACCTTGCTCAGCAGTCCTGTCCAAAGAAGGCAGCCTTCCACCTTTAATGTAATAAACTCCAGTGCATTCTTCGAGTAAACCTGAATGAGTGGTGGATCAACCTCTCAAAAAGAAGTTGCCTTTGCACAGACACTGGCGACTACAGAGGTTTCTCTGAAGCTCTTAAAGTGGTGTATGGCCCTTCACACGAGGTCCAGAGCCCTTTACGTAGTGCATACGACCAGGCGCTTCTGACAGACAAGATGTTGTGTCCTTACACCAACACTTTTCACCATTTTCTTAGGCATGATGCTTCATAGGCCACAAGAAACCTTGATGACAAGGGCAATATCTACATCCAGTACTGCACTGATGGTAGTCTGTTCATCCTGAAGCACCATCAGTCCCAAACCAAGACTCTGGAGCAACTCCTCTGTGCACTTTTCTTTGCTGACAGCCTTGCAGTGCATAACATCCTGCTCTTTGGACCAGTTCAGCTACCTGGGTTGCACTTCAGGTGCCAAAATCGACACAGAAATAGACTTGCAAAGGCAAACAGCCCTTTTGGCTGACTGTAATAAACGAGACTGGAACAAGCATCCATAGACAGGCACAAAGGTCAGCGTGTACCGAGTCGTTGTCCTGACCACTCTACACTATGGCTCTGAATCATGGGCCAGTTATCATCATTACCAGCAACTTCTTGAACGTTTCCACCAATGCCACCTCAACACTATCCTCAACACCAGCTGAGGTAACTTTGTCACCTACACTGAAGTCCTCATCCAAGCAGAGGTCACTGGCATTGAGTACAAACTGCTGAAGGTGCAACTGTGCTAAGCTGCGCATGCCTCCAGGGTGAAGGATCAGCGTCTGCCTAAGGCTGTGTTGCACGGGGAACTCTCCACTGGCCACCTTGACGGAGGGGCACCAAACATGAGGTACAAGTACTCTTTGAAGAAAACCCCAGCACCTTTCACACTGACGATAGTGGTCCCCTATAGTCGCAGATCATGTGACCTGGTACTCTTACGAGGACACATGCATATCCTGACCACATAAAGAGGAAAGGAAGGAAACCCCGTGACATCACAGCAACAGAGCCGGAACAGACTTTTCCTTGCAGCCACTGCGGACGGACCTGCCTGTCCTGAATTGTCCTTGATAGCCATCAGTGAGCCCGCTGCAGATGTGTACAACAGCCTTTCTAAACTAATGTTCATGAAACCAAGCCATGATAGCATTATATACTGAAGTAATATAAAATCACCACCAAAAAAACAACAAAAAACATACGAATCTCTCTCTCTCTCTCTCTCTCTCTCTCTCTCTCTCTCTCTCAGGATGATGATAATGAGAAGTGTAATATGACCCTCATCACCATCTGCATCATTATGAGAATCATAATGATAATAATAAGGACAACAGCAACGAGAATATGAAGAAGGGAAATAAGACAAAGCAGACAAGGAGACGACAAACAACAACAACAACAGCAAAACAAAGAAAACAACACACACACACACACACACACACACACACACACACACACACACACACACACACACACACACACAAATATATATATATATATATAGAGAGAGAGAGAGAGAGAGAGAGAGAGAGAGAGAGAGAGAGATAAGAAAAGGAAAATTGAACAGATATAAATCAAAGTGGGATTAAAGAAAATATCAGTGTTGTCAGGTGGTGAGGTGGCCCAGTGGACGAGTATCCTGATTTAGGACTCCAGATCCGTGACATGGAAGATCCGATATTTTGAACGGCATTTCAAGTCCCCAAGGAGGGTGCTCTGCTGTGCACGCATGGAGCAGAGGAGTGGTGCAGAGTGGCAAAGCACTTCCCCAAGGCAGTCCGCACTTCACACAAACAGAGAATCTCTTGTAGCAATAAAGTCACGGAACGCGAGAATTTGGGGTAAAACTGGATCATGCATTGGATTTCTTGTTCTGGTCCTTGCTCTTGTTGTACTTTTTGTTGTTATTGTTCTTGTTGTTGTTCTTGTTCCTCATGTTCTTCCTCTCGTTCCTCTTCTTGTCCTCCTCCACCTCCTCTTCGTTTTCTTCTTCTTCTTCCCCCCTCCTCTTCTTTTTGTTTTCTTTGTTCTCCTTCTTGTTACGGTTCTTATTGTTATTCTTCTCTTCTTTCTTCCTTTGAAAGAAAGTGGGAGACATTTTCTGCCTGTCCTCCCTGTTCAGTGTTTGAGGATTACAGTGTTTGGTGTGTGTGTGTGTGTGTGTGTGTGTGTGTGTGTGTGTGTGTGTGTGTGTGTTTTATGTGGCTTTATCCCATGAGCAGGACAACATACACATTCTAACCACATTGGCAACAATGATTGCCTTGGCATACAGGTGCGGGGACTTTGCTGGCATGTTTTGCCCAAACAAATGAGTGTAATTCTGACGTTTCCAGTCAATAAACTATTATTCGTGCTTTCATACGGGCGCTCTGGGGTTGTTGTTTTTTTTGTTTGTTTGTTTGTGTTTGTTTTTGGGGTTGTTGTTTTTTTGTTTGTTTGGGTTTTTTTGTTGTTTTTGTTTGTTTGTTTATTTGTTTTTTGTTTTGAGTGTGTGTGTTTGGTGGAGTTGGGTTCAGTGGAGAGGGAGGGGGGCTGAATGTGATCGTGTTTAAATGTGTACGTGAATAATTGATGATCCGTGTGTGGTTCTGTGTGTATGTGTGCGTGTGTGTGTGTGTGTGTGAGTGAGTGAGTGCGTTTGTGTGTGTATGTGTGTTTGTGTGCGAGCGAGCGCAATGAAAGAAACAGAGATAAGAGGCCATGCCCCTCATTATTGTTTTTCAGACAGAAAATCGTCCGATTTGAATATTTGCCATATGTTGTGGAAATGCAATGCAATACAACATACTACAAATACAATGCATCACAACTGAATACAATATTGTGCATTGCAGTTACGGATGGAAAGTGAAGCAAGAATTACAGAGCATTTGAAACACAGACCATTGCAAGAATTAAAACAAGAGATGCAAGGCCTTCAAGACTCACTTGTGATACACTTTTTAAAAAATCTAATCGTTAAAATGTGTTCTGTATTTGTTATTATAAAGCTTCGGGTTAAAAGAAAAAGAAAAAAGAAGTCCTAACGGCAGATTCGAACTCCGCGTGTTCGGGTGAGAAGAAACTGTCTTACCCATTACACTATCGTGGCTCCTTAACTAACGTTCAAAAATATAATATTTAAACATGCTTTTTTAAAGGGCGATAAATCGATTGCAGTATTCGCAGTGAAAACGCTGTTTAAATCATATTATTCTGGTGTATCTTGGGCATTCAAAAAATCTTTAAGGGCAATTAAAAATTCTTTTTAAGTCCACGGTAAAGGAGACGTGGCTATCGCCACAATCACACTGCAACATTTAGCCGTTTTCTCTGGATCTTGATAGATGTATAAGTTTCAGTTAGTTACACCCGGTTGACACGGTCGATTCAATTTCTCTTTTGTGTTCATTCTAGTTTTATAGTTTTTAGAGTATTTTGTTAAACTAATAACACGTAGAGCCAAGTACAAGTACTTCTAAACGTCTTATGAAGTGAAAAGGACTTCATTTTGAGAAAAAGTCAAGACTGGAAATGTTTCGTTTCATCAATTCAAGGGTATTAACTCACATGGTTTATTATTTTTAACTGTGAATTCCGACTGATTCTGTGGATATTTTTATGGCAGTTTGGGGCATAATCCAGTAAGTGATGAGACGTTCACAAATCTTTCTCTGAATAAATATTTAATGGTCTCCTTCTCCAGCTTTCCATCACATGTTATCGTGTATTGTCGATTGAATACAAAATAGAACGGGCAGGTCAACAACTTACACACAAAATGGCGTCGTTCGAGTTCGCAAAGAATATGAGCACGCGCTTCAATGTGTATAAACATGTGTACGCAATTGATTTTTTACCATGACCTTCAGGGCTCAGCCAATAGATGTATAAAGTCCACTCGTCGTATTGATTTTAGTATTTTCCGAAAAAGACCACGTGAGCGAATGAACATAGTGAAAGCCCTGTACACTGAGAGTAGAACACACAATGTATTGAGTATAATTTCAAAATGTAATGTTTAAGATGAGAAAGATCAGTTTAAAGCAAATTAAGTCCCCTAGCATTAATTACAGAGTAATTTCCCTTCTTACCTACTGCACCAAAACGTTTGCAAAATGAATAAAACTTCCATGCTTAGCAAAAGAAGTTCCTGTTTCAACAAAAAAAATGATAAAAATGACTGCTCTTGTTGTTGTGTCAGAATATCGGATCAAAATGCCAAGTTTAGAGAAGAAGAAAAATTAATATAACAGAAAATGCAGTTTGCATATAATCTGGCTTTTTTTCTTTTTTCTTTTTTTTTGTGCCCATCCCAGAGGTGCAATATTGTTTTAAACAAGATGACTGGAAAGAACTGAAGTTTTCCTATTTTTATGCCTAATTTGGTGTCAACTGACAAGGTATTTGCAGAGAAAATGGCAATGTTAAAGTTTACCACGGACACACAGACAAACACACACACAGACAACCGAACACCAGGTTAAAACATAGCCTCACTTTGTTTACATAAGTGAGTCAATGATACAGCAACAAGTTGAGTACTAAAGACCTATTGGCGTGACGCCCTACAGAGGCCATATTCAAGAGACCATTGTACCTGCGGTTAAATGTGTGCCTGTGGGTAATCTGCCTAAGGCAAGGCAAACTACCCGCGGGTTAGCAATATCCGGTATCAGTAACACAAAAACCTACCTGTGGTTCTACAAACCCGAAGGCAACTTACCCTTACTTAAGTTACTATCTGCCAAGGGTGACAGCCCACGAAGCACAGGTAAATATGGCGTATCCTATTGTTGCAGTGGTTATTTTAAGGGAAAACAGGCGTTCTGCGGAGAGACCAAGAAGAGAAGAGGCCACAACCAGCAGCTCGCTCAGTGCTGGACCCAGTACCAGCAGACGTCCTTCCTACCGCGGACCATCAGAGACTGGAAAGACTTTCCCCAGGAAGTCATGGAGGCCAAGGCCATTGACACGTTTGTATCACGGGCCTCCATTCTCCCCCAGTAGCCTAGCATTTCGTCAGTGCGCATCCGACCTCCCTTCAAAGTGACAGTATTGTCAACAGGATGACTGCGGTCACTGCGATGGAAGAAAAAAAGACCGTGTCTTGAATACGGCCTCTGATAGTTTGATTTCATCTTTTGTTCGCTTGTCAGTGAAATTGACATATTGAGACTGGCAGACGTCATTAAATTCCATCTGAATTACGTATGTAGCTGTGAAGTGCACTTGCAGACGATAGATTTGAAATGCCTGAAGTTTGCAGATCATCAAAATTCGTTCGTTCCAGAGAAATATTTGAATCCGAACTCCGTTATTTTAGTTCATTTTTTGTAATTAGCTGTAAAGCAGGGTGGATAATGCGTCAGAATGTGAAAATGGCCCTTTCATATGACAAGCTGCTGACCCTATTCCATGCTTTGCCACTGAAGCTTGTTTCTTCTTTTTTTTGTCACACTTTCGCGTGGTGTGAAGTAAAAGAGCATGCGCAGAAGGGAATCCCCGGGATTATTATTTATAGATCACGGGTTAGCTGCCTGGGTGCACTTTGTGTGTCTTGAATACGAAGATAACTCAGCCTGCAATGCAATCTGTAACCGCGGGTCCCTGCCCTGTCAAGGGTAACTTGCCTTCAGGCAAAATGATTTTTGTCTTGAATATGGCCCACTTAATGGCAAACTGTTTGGTGTCGAGGTCTTGCTCCATGGAAGGTGGTGTGGTCCGAGGCGTAAGTGCATTCATCATTGTCATCATCATCATCATCAGAATTATGATAATTATGATGATGATGATGATGATATATCAATCATTATGACATCATACAATCTAATGATAACAGATATAGTAATGATTATAACAAGAGAGGCAAGCTAGGCCTTCAAGACTCACTTGTGATATGCACTTAATCCAACCAAGGAATTAAGAGGGAAAAAAAAGAAAAAAGAAATGGATAATCTGGCAAAAAGAACGCCCCCCCCCCCCCCCCCCCACACACACACACACACACGCAATTGATGTAGACCTATATGTGTGTTGAGAAAAAAAAAATGAAATACCGGGCCTGCTTCAGATGGAATTGTTCTGTTTCAAGCATGCAATCTTCACTTCTGCGAATACTCAATCTTGACGAAAAGCTGAAAATATCATTTGGATCAATGTATATAATATAACTGGCCCTCTGGTAACACTAAATAAGAGGTCGCTTATTCACCCACCAGTGGATGAGATGTTAAAAGTTGAACAACGAGGATTTTACTTACCTCAGTAAGAAAAATGCTGCGTCAAACTAATTGCCGAAGCTACACCTTGCCTATATGGAAGGACAAAAAGATCTCCCTCTCGTCCAAAATCAGACTAATGCGCTCCCTCATCTTCTCAATATTTCTATACGCTTGCGAATCCTGGACCCTCACTGCAGAACTCCAGAGAAGAATCCAGGCCCTGGAAATGAGATGCTTCCGCAAGATCCTGAACATTACATACAAAGACCACATCACAAATGAGGAAGTGAAAAGAAGAGTCCAAAACGCCATTGGCCCATTCAAAGACCTGCTAACCACAGTGAAGGAACGCAAGCTCCGCTGGTATGGACACGTCACACGATCAGACGGCCTAGCCAAGACCATCCTGCAGGGTACCGTACAAGGAAGGAGGAAGAGAGGCAGACAGAGAAAGCGGTGGACGGGCCTGCCATTTGCCACAACTCAAAGGG
This sequence comes from Babylonia areolata, assembly GCF_041734735.1. NCBI lineage: Eukaryota > Metazoa > Mollusca > Gastropoda > Neogastropoda > Buccinidae > Babylonia > Babylonia areolata. The sequence goes on from NC_134896.1 coordinate 29,084,105, forward strand.
CCGCTGAGGACCGAGGCAGGTGGCGCGAGCTGACCAGGCAGTCATCCATGGTGCCCCAACGACCCACCCACGGGTCAAGGGATAGATGAGATGAGATGAGAGACACCTTGCCTCAAAAACCTACAATACTAGCAAACTATTTCTACCGTCTGATGATAGTGAATAAACAACGGAGTTGTTTCACACTAGTTCTTCCAGAACTGTGAAAAAAACAACGGGAATCATCAAACCAAAGGTATGCGATAGTCTGCATTTCTGGAACTGTTCAATTTCATTTTATGGGTTACTTTGTGACGTCAGCCAGCCATGGCACGACCACTTGCTGCATTGGTTCACTATACCAACCTGCCGCCCCTTTCGTGTCAACTGAATGGAGTATCCTGCAACAGCTATTTTTCGACAGGCAGCGAGCATCCAAAATATCCTTCGGTACCTCGAAACATCGCTGTCTGCTAGGGGTCGCTTAGCATGTTTGTACTTGGCCTCCAAACGATACATTAAAGATTATGTTACTGTTAAAAAAAATTTACTACATCTTTCAAAGCGAGGTTTTGCATGTTTTATAGACTTACACGCTTGGACTACAAAAAATAGACGCACAGTTGGCAAAGGTCAGAGTTGTCTTCCTTCGTGCATGCAGAATGCGACGTGATGTAACAGAAATTGTGCTTGGAAAATCGATATAGTGTGTTTGTTTGCTTGTTGGGGACATTTATGCAGTAAGTATTTAGGCCTGTGTGCAA
>NC_134896.1:29089847-29107347 GCF_041734735.1 Babylonia areolata
CTTGTTCCTGATTATTACCAATGCTGTTCTGATCCGTCGGACCATGCAATCTGTGCGCATTTCTCTTGAACTGACAGGGAAGAAAGCACAACAGACAGCGTCACGATCTGCCAAGGTCTCATCCATGACAACAACTCTCATTCTGACGTCGTTGGCATTCTTACTACTCACGCTGCCAACGTGCATTCTGGACATGTACTTGGAAGCTGTCGGTTTCTACAAGGATGAAATTGAGGATGAAAACGTCAATGAAATGCTAGCTGTGGCAGAGACTATATGTGTGATGTTGTGGATCAGTAACAGTGCCATCAACTTTTACATCTATATTCTGAGTGGCAGCAAATTCAGACATGAAACCAAACAGTGTTTCTGTATTTGTTTCAGGGTGATGACAAAATTCCTCAAGACCAATAATCCCAGAGAAGGGTAGAATCGTGCAGAATCCGAAGATGAATTTGCTGTCAGGTAGTTTTTTGTGAGCATATATCAGCATTGGTTTCTTCATGCAACTTATGTAGCTCAGCTGACTATAGGAGTCATCAAGGGACTGTCAAAATAAAACATCCACAGTGACAGTATCCAGCACGTCAACAACACTGACAGACAATGATACATGAAGACTATTTCACCAGGTGAATGTTTCCAAGAATTAGCTTCTGGCGTTGTCCCATTTGCAGTGTTTAACAAATAATGGAAATACAAATTTGTAAACCACAGACAGACAATCTACTAATGAATGTCATACATAAAGAAAGGCGGTAATTGCAACAAGTTATGTCAAATTATATACTAACAAGAGGCAAAGCCTTCATGACTCACTTGCGCTTCGCGCTTTATCCAGTAAAGGAATCATGAGGAGAAAAAACGAGAATAAAAAATCGTTAAAAATGGTCTATATTAAATATGATAAACATATATATATATATATATATATATATATATATCATAAGCTTGGGAGAAAAAAGGGCATGCGAGCAGGATCGAACCATGCATGTACAGTTCCGAAACAAGCAGACTAATCCCCACAGCTGAGCCGCATCTGACGTCATTTGACTAAATATAACATTTAAAGAAATGTTGTTGCTTTCTTCTTCCTGTGATAAATAGGCGTGATTGTGTTGGACGTAATAACGCTGTTTAAATCATGCTATTTGTGTATTTTGTTGTATCTTGTTTATTCTTTTATTTCGGTGGTAAAGGAGACGTTGCCATCGCTTCAAGGACATCACAACCCATGGTAGATCTCTAGATATGCACGAACCAGTCTACAATCGACTGACGAAGAAACGATCGATTCATTTTTTTCTTTTATGTTCATTCCAGTTAATTCAGTGTCCACTTCAGGATATTTATATGCAGTAAACACGTCGATGGTGTTTACATGGTGTAGTTAGTATCAATGAATGTGTTCTGTCCAGAATTTGTATTTCTTTCCTTTTAATTGTGAACAAGAAAAACGAGGTCATGTCTTCTCACCAAACACAACCTACCTTCCAGCAAGTCAGTGGGAAGCTGTTTATAGAATTTTCGGATTTCGGAACGAACCTTAACAAAATAAAACTGTCAATGATACGGAAATACGGCTGAATTCGGGAGACTTAGAACCTATTATTGGTATGACTGTGAAGATTTTTTTCATACTGTTTTTAAACCAAATCTGATATTGGCAGACAAAGTATTTCCAGCGATGTTAAAGTTTACCCCCACCCCATATTCAGATACATTTCTAGTAAAAGAGAAAAAAGCAACGAATTAGCCACAAAGAAATCACTTTTCATTATAAGGTTCAATAAGGTTAAGACTGGGGAAACGTACAATGTTAAATTTTGACGATTATCATAAAGAAAAGGACATTTTTGTTGGAAAATACAAACGGTTGGTATCATTAAGGTCAGCAAACAATGATCTGGATTATATACATAATCTAATTTAATACTTCAAAGTCTATCGCCCGCCTCTTCTCAAACTATTCGGTACCCTGCTATGTTGTCATTACTCATCAGGTTCCGGGGTTTGTAACGAGGTGTTTTCCTCCCATTCAGAGCAGTGTGTCTTGATGATCATGGCCTCAGAGGAGGAAGGTGTCAGAATGGTTAAGACGTCCATCTGCCAATACAGAGTACTTAAACCTCTCTCTCCCACGTTTGACTGGAAAATGAAACTGAGCGTCCAGTCATTCAGATGAGACGATAAACTGAGGTCCCGTGTGCAACACGCACTCTGCGCACTGAAAAAATACCCATGTCAACATATGTGTTGTTCTGCAGAAGAAATACGCACTGATATATGTGTATATATATGTGTGTGTGTGGGGGGGGGGGTGTGTGTGCTGATTATCTGGTTGTTGTTTTCCGCAATTCATCTTTATTCTTATCTTATCTGTCTATTATAATCAATGTGCAGTATAGTAGGCTATGTTTATAATTATATTCAAATAATGTTTCTTAATTCTTTCTGTTTTTACATAAAGAATACTAGTTATTACCTGCATTGTGTGTGGATGTATGTATGAAACGATGTATGTGATATTTTTTACATTTGTATCTTCGTAATATTTGTAGGGGCTGTTGTTGGCTTTTACAGTTATGGTCTCCATGTTGTTTACTTGTCTATGTTGTGATAATGCACCTGACCAAATTTCTCCAGTTGGAGATAATAAAGTTATTCTTATCTTATCTTATCTTATCTTATATATGAGTGCATTAATGCCTGACAAAAGCGCGTAGGCCATGATACTGGTCAGGCATCTACCTAGCAGATGTGGTATAGCGTATATGTATTTGTCCGAACGCAGTGGCGCCTCCTTGGGTAACTGAAAATGGCCTCAGTACCAAAGAGGTTTGTTGCTCTTGGTCCGATGATCTATCTTCCCATTTCATTCCAAACACCTTCATGAAACAACGGGGATTTCCTCATTCGTCGTCAGTTCTCTATTTCTTCCGCCAGGAATATGCACGTGCTCATACCCCGAAATGTGAGTGACTGCTGAGGTCACCCCTATTTTCTTTGTCCTTTCAAGCCCCCCACCCCGACCCCCACCTCTGTGTGTGTGTGTGTGTGTGTGTGTGTGTGTGTGTGTGTGTGTGTGTGTGTTACGCTTTGTTGAATACTGTTTTTTGCAATGGACGGATGTTTAATCTCGCTAGAAAACAAGCCAGATTAAACACCATTCCATTGCAAAAACAGTAATTCAATAAAGCGTTACTCGTGTACAAAGTGTATAATAACGTGGCACCACAATATCTACAACATCTGCTTACCCGAGCCTCATGCCGATATGACTCTAATAGTACGTTTTACCACGCACCTGCATTAATAAGTTCAAAACAAGTTTTGCATTTTCAGGAGCAATTGTACAAGTAATATTGATGCTGGTAGTAGTCATTGTAGTATTAATTGCTACTGTCGTTCGTGGGTGACAACAATGTGGCCTTTGTCATCCGGTTGTCGATACTGATGACATTTCTGCCTCCCTTCCTCCCTCCCTTCCTCCCTCTCCCCTTTTTTCTCTCTACAATCCATCTGTCAATCTGTGTGTGTGTGTGTGTGTGTGCGTGTGTGTGTGTGTGTGTGTGTGTGTGTGTGTGTGTGTGTGTGTGTTCGTCTGTCTGTCTGTCTGTCTGTGTGTCTGTCTGTGTGTCTTTGTGTGTGTCTGTGTTCTTCATCATATCTGTCTTTCATTAAAGGCATTAGTGCTATTGTAATTGATGTAGATTTGCAAGGACGATTGGAAGAATAGGCCATACCTAAAATCTAAATCCTCGAATATTGAAAATAAAAGCCGTTCTGTCTGTCTCTGTTTGTCTATCTCTCTCTGTCTCTGTCTGTCTGTCTGTCTGTCTGTCTGTCTGTCTGTCTCTCTCTCTCTCTCTCTCTCTCTCTCTCTCTCTCTCCTTATATCGAGTTTTCTATATGTATTGTATTGCGTGAGTTGTTTTTTTGTTGGTTTTTGTTGTTGTTGTTTTGTTTTGTTTTTGTTTTTGTTTTTGTTTTTCTTTGTTTTCCATTGTATTCTGTTCACATACCCCTTCATAAGGGGCCTTGGCCTATATGAATAAATCATCTTGAATCTTGAATCTCCCTCTCTCTCTCTCTCTCTCTCTCTCTCTCTCTCTCTCTCTCTCGTTGCATCTTTATCAGTCATTATTCTTATGCTGCTTATGCCGATGACACTCAACTCTAGAAAAGTGATACCACTGAAAATGTGCCATATCTCTTGCAAGGAACATCCGACTGCTTCCTGGACATTCAAAACTGGATGATTCCAAATAGATTACAGTTGAACGCGGACAAAACCGATGTAATCATCATGGGAACTAGACAAAAACTCTCTGTTATCACAACTGACACAATCAAACTTGGCAGTACATCCATCCCTCTTTCCAGCTCAGTCAGGAACCTCGGCATTGTCCTTGACAACACACTGTCCATGCAAAATTTATTAGTCAGACTGTCAATCCCGCCATTGTCAATTGCGGAGCATCAGTTCAATCCGGAAATATCTGTCCACTGACACAACATCTAGACTCGTCGTTTCTCTCGTTCTCTCTCGCCTTGACTACTGTAACTCTCTATTGTCTGGTTTGCCTGCTTCATCCATTCAGTCCCTTCAGCGCATACAAAAACAACAAAAAAACCCAAAAAAACTCTGCTGGCCGACTTGTCCTCAGACAGAAAAGATCTGAGCAAATCACTCCTCTTTTGCAACATCTCCATTGGCTCCCTTTCTCACAAAGAATAAAGTAGAAGATTAACACTCTATGTGATACCTATATTCACAAATCTGCCCCTTCCTATCTCTGTTGCAGCCATCACTTCTACGCCCCATCTCGCTCTCTACGATCAGCTTCGGATTCACTATGTTTACGCATACCCAGATTCAAACACTCCACTGTCGGCCGTCGTTCTTTCTCTGTCTCTGGACTTTGCATTTGGAATGAACTTCCTCCTTCGCTTCGTCGGGTCTCCACACTCAGCTCTTTCAACGTCTGGCTTTAAAACCCATCTCTTCCCAAGATAACCTCTCTTCCCTGCCTCTTCTTTGTCTTCAGTTTCTCAAGTTTAGAGTCATGCATGCGTGTGAATGACTAGTATGAACGCGCTTTGATTTGTCTCTGCACAAGATTCAGCGCTATATAAATACTGAATATTATGATTTGTTTTGCGTTGTCCAGCATTGAATAACCAGTTGGAGAGCACGATACATTCCACCACACTTGTATATACCTGTACCCTAATCAACCGCGGTTAGATTTACAAATTGCTTTTCTAAATGAAAGTATTGTGAGGACTTTTTTTTCAGTTTATTTATTCATTGCATAGCATTTCAGTTACGATTTATTATGACTTCGTGATTTACTGAACCCATTAAGATTATTGATTAAACGCAGTTACACAGATTGTTGCTGCATTCTGTGTGCCCCATTCATGAGGAGCACTGGCCTTAGATGAATAAACCACCCATCCATCCATCCATCCATCCATCCCTTGTTCCGCGGGCTGACCCTCAGTGTTCTGATGTCCTCTACTGTCTTCAGGTCGCTGAGCGCAGTCGGTGGACTGGGTCTAGCGTCTCCGGGCCTCTTCTGGCTGACAAGACAACGGACGTGATAGCCCAAAGGCTAGACCCCTGCACTTCTTTCTACCCAATGATTTATGAAAACACGTATTCGATTCCTTGCAACTGCACGGGCGCCAGTGTGCGTGTTTTCGCACATAAGCCCGAGCATTGTTCGGGCATCGAATCCCGAGTCAAGCTGGGTTTTTTACCTTTTTAATTTTTTTGTGAGTCCTGGGTGATGCCTGGCAGTGTCCACCTGTAGTGGAGGTCGGAATTTGGAGTGGGGCTGTTTTGAGAAAGGCTGCCATGTTTGGCCTTTTCGTGAATATATATGCAATAGTTTTTATATTAATGTCTTATATGTTATTGATTCATTTTAATTAAGTCGTGTTTATGTTTTTGTGTTGAGTAATTGTCTGCGTTGGTTTTGCCGCACCTGATGTAATTTCTCTCAATTAAGAAGATAATAAAGTTATTCGACATGTCGATCGACCAAAATGTCGATGCCAGATCTCCTCACGACAGCTGCCAACAGAACGGCGTGGCGAGCGATGACATCTTCCTCATGCCCAACGACCCCAGCGGTCGAGGGAATGAGGAAAGGGAATGAGAAAAGAAAGTTATTCTTGTCTTATCTTTCAAGTAAGCGTAAACAATTAAGGAAGATTCACGACACGACTCTTGAAAAACGTCCGGGCAATTTACAGACGAAGTTTTTAGCGCTTTCGAGTATTTTCAAACACTTCCTTGCAAGTTTTGTCCATGCTTAAAAGTCGTGTTCTTCTCGGAGGGTTTTCACAAAAAACTTTTTCATTTTACTTTTTTCTTTCTTTCTTTCTTTCTTTTTAAAGATTTAATTCCCCCTTCTTCTTTCTTGTCAAACAAATAACTACAGACTCAACAGAAGAAAAGGCTAATCGATGCTGACGATGATGGTGGTGATGATTGTCATGACGATGATGATATATTTAGGATTTAAAAAAATTTTTTTGTTCTTTTAAAGTCAGTGGTATGCTCAGAGGTACAGATGAAGCGTATACATATGAAAAAAATATTTGTGGCATATACTCTTTGCGTATTTTTTTCTGCTTTTCCATGCGTTGTACTAATCCAATGTATTGTAACTGTATGTTCTAAAGCTGTAACAAAAAAGAAACAGTAAAAACAATATTTGGGGTTTAAAAAAAGATACACTGAGAAACGTGGGAGAGAAAAAGATAAAGAAACTTCCGAGATGGTGGTTTTTATAACGATCGCTGCAAATACTGACAGGAAATACAATATGGAAATGATCTACGCCAGCTGTCATTCTTTGAATTTCTAAACAAAACAAAACAAAACGAAACAAAACAAAATATCTACCCCCCTGGAAGCTGGGGAGGATCTTGCATAGGCAATAACCTTCGCAGTACTAAAGCGGATACTCCTGGAATTTTTATTTTTAATATGTCAGATCAAACGTATGCAAAAACTACATTACCAGTGTTTAAAAAAAACTCCTTTCGTTTGGGAAATCGAATGTGCATCTTAAAGATCCTCTGGTGACTGACACGGTTCTGTTGTTGAGAGAGAGAGAAGGGGGGGGGGGAGAGAACTGATGCCGATACTGACACTGACACTGACACTGGCTACATATAAAGATTAACTCCGGAAGAAACTATAAGTTTTAATGTAGAAGCGAGAGAGAAAGAGAGAGAGAGAGATACTGATGCTGACACTGACACTGACACTGGCCACAGTATAATTGTGAAGCCACCGGCCCATACACTGTTAGGAGCGGGGACTGGAGTGAAGGGGGATGGGGGGGGGGTCGAGTTGGGAGGGTTGGAGAGAGAAAGAGAGAGCAGTCAAATTGTGCATGATCTCTTTTTGACGCCGAACATTTAATTACCATGCAGCATAATTAGCAACGGGGGGGGGGGGGGGGGGGGGTATCAGTTCTTTTGTTGTTGTTTTTTTGTTTTCTTCTTCTTCTTCGTCTTCTTCTTCACTACTCCTCTCTCTCTCTCTCATGTAAATTAATACTTATTGTAAATTGATACTCTGTTGTTTGGGGAAACAAGAACCTGCCCAGATAGGAGCAAACGTAGAAGCTGCAGTCAACAAAGAAAGAAGCACACTATTCAAAGAAAGAAGAATACGATGACGACGGTGAGAATTCATATTTCTGCTGTTTTTGGATGGTGTTACAGAACGTGGTCAGCGCAGAATCTGCCATTTTCATAATGCTGTGTTGTTGTTTTTTTGTCATAAGAATGAATTAACAGTTTAACCTTCCTGTTTTTCTCTGCTAATTCTATTATTTTGCCTTATACTGTTTTATCCAGATTGTCACTCTCTTTTTTTTCATTTAGGCCAACAGCAAAGTGGGAGCTGTATGATCAATGGTTTCTTCATTACAATTTCGTGAAGGACTATGACTCTCAAACTATGAGGCAAGATTGCACTAGCTTTTAGTGCTGCAACCTTGTGGGCTTGTTGGCCTTTGGGAACCATCCCAACGCCGATTGTCCTTTAAGTCCTCTTGGCCAAGAGAGTGGGGATATAAATTGGGCAAGACGCTCTTCACTATAATCAAATTCTAGCTCAGATAGTTGGGATAGCAGTTGCCTCCACATACATACATACATACATAATACACTTATTCAGTTATATATATATATATATATGTGTGTGTGTGTGTGTGTGTGTGTGTGTGTGTGTGTGTGTGTGTGTGTGTGTGTGTGTGTGTGTGTGTGTGTGTGTGTGTGTGTGAAATCTATAATGTAGTTGAAATCAGACATGACTGAAAATAAATTTTCTGGGCTATAATTCAAATCAACGAGCAGGGAACTGATCTCGGTTATAAGTTAAATTTGATTGTGTGAGGTGCTCACTCAGTGTCACCCACCTTCACCTATCCCGTAGTCTTGTGGACCGTTGGGGCGCCACAGGCGATCTGGCAACCAGCATCCTCCAATCCTCTTGGTTTTCACTCAGCGTAGCTCCACAAATAAGTCAGTAAAGGGGGTGGGGGAGGGGGGGGGTCTTGGCAGGTAGTAACCTACGTATATAGAATCAGACTAGGCATGACAGAACAATCAGACCAGACACTGCTGAACATAACCGAACTGACTGACTCAGCAGCTGTGCAGTCTTTTCTGTTGTATGGCCGCATATCATGACCCAGTTTTTCGATTCCCTGTGGACAGCCGGCGCTGTGTCTGTGACGGAACCAGACCTGGTGGGGTGGCTGTAGATGGGGTAAGTCGGAACGAGCGGCGTGGTTGGGACGCCACTGAAGAAGGTTAGACAGAGGAAGAAAAAAACGATATAAAGTATCCAGACTTGCCATAAGTCTGCCAGGACTCGCCCTCTCGAACCACGCAATTTTCACCGAATCAAGACCCGAGTCCTGAGCAATTTGACCTTAAAGGGCGCCAGCCAACAGTATCATTAAACTCAACTCTACTTCTTTCTCGCTGGCTTTGGCAAATACTTGAATTGAGCCTCTCACTTCCAAGCGCGGATAGGAGCGACTGCGTAATCAACAGTCTAGACGGTTACGTGAGTACGGATACTTCCTTGCAAATGGCGACTGCCTTGATGCCAGTTCGAAGCAATATCTCAACAAGTTTTGGTCCAATTTCGATGCATTTTTATAAGCAAAAAATTGTTGAGTGTGTCAACATGACTGCCAGGATGTAATATGCAGAAGAGGTGGCTAGAATTTTGTTTGATTTTTCCGCACAACGTCGACAATAGCAAATACGAAAACGTGATAGAAACTGAAAGTACTGTTGATGATCAAATGAAGTGATTCTGGTTGTCTTGATGATGATTACACGCTGCAAAGTATATCGACAGGTAGCGAGTGGGATCATGATGGAAGTAAGTGTAGAAAAAAACAACAACATTTTAGCTTGAACCCTTCATTTTAGGGTGTTTTTTTGTTTTTCAATGACACCCTCCAGATGAAAGCTTCAAGCTGAAATATGTGAGCTTTTATGTTGATATTGTTGGTAGTTTTTGTGGGTGTGTGGGTAGGAGGGTGTGAAAGAGAGAGAGAGAAAGAGAGAAAGAGAGAGAGAGAGAGAGAGGTGTATGTGTTTATGTATAGTGTTTATGTTTAGAACAGCATGATAACGGAGTAGAAACGCTTGTTTGAAATTTACTTGCGTATAATCATACTATTGAGCTGTATATTAGTTTTAGCTCAGTGGTATATTTACGAAGGTAACCGGTGATACATTGTTCAGGTATGAACATGACTGCACAAATATCAATGTTTACATTGAATATCACACACACACACACACACACACACACACACACACACACACACACACGCACGCACACACACACACACACACACACACACACACACACACACACACACACCTTCCTGCCTCCCCCACTTCCTCTCTCTCTCTCTCTCTCTCTCTCTCTCTTAAGCCTGTCTGTCAATATCAATAATAATACAACCAATTCACACGGAAAACTGTTTCTGGGCGATTGGTAACAGCGGAAATATGTGATCAGTTGTAGAATAATTTCGTTTAAAGCCAGCTAGAAATTTACAAGTGTACCTAATGTTGTCATTATTATCCATTCTAGTAATATTGAATTGATAATAGCACTGTAAGGTTACTGCTTATTTCTAGCAAAGAAATTTCTCCACAGTAGTTTGGATCTTTGACACTGCATTTCTTTAATAAAGGTATACATGGAGTCTCTTCAGTTCTCGTGGTAATGTTCTGTAACAAACAGCGCATTTACACACGGAAATTTTCACTGTCGTTGCTGCATTTTTAAAGAAGATTTTGAGCAGGCTTCCTCAGACGCTTAAGAAGGCACAGAGGGTGCCACCTTCCCTCTCTTCCTTTCACCCTTCTTAGATAAGATGTCAGATGATGGTCTTGTCCATGTGCTCTCCTACATTTCAACTTCCTACTGCTGTTTGTATTTTCTAATTTGTATAGAACAGCTCAAAATGCATCTAAGAGATAGACAGACAGAGAGCATCGTGCTATTGCAAACTCTTTGTTGCTGTGTGACGTCAGTGATGACACTGGAGATTGGACGAGGGAGGACGCCTTTCTTCATATGATGTCGAGTGATGACAACAAGGACTTTGTGGATACTCAAGTTGACGTTGTTTGACGCCATGTGACATCAGTGATGGCGTTATGTTGCATCATATTGCGTCAAACGGCGACAACGCAACGTAATCCTCCCTACATTTCTTATGACTCAGCGATGACATCATAGGCTACCATGCCATTTTGCGTCAGATGGCAAAACAAATTTGTGTCGAATGATATCACAACAATAATTCCATAGTATAACACAATCTTAAACTTGACAAAATTATCATTTTTATTTGTTCACCTCCGATTGTCGTTTTAGGGATTTTTTTCCCGAAAGAGTCATTCTTATGTCCTAATAGACACATAGAAGAGTGGCTGTAGGTGTAAAACAGGTTAAAGCAGTACGGATCCTATGGGTGTCTTTTGCTTTTAGACATCCATAGGTGGACTGGAAATAGCCCACTTGCGAAGGGTTTTGTGTGCATCATTTATATTTGTGACTGTGGTGAAGATGTAATACGCGTCCCTTCATTGTTATGTGGTGGAGTTTTGTCGCAGTCTGAAGTGGGGAAAAAATAAAACCAAAACGAACAGAGTTAGTTTAGTTATAGTTTAGTTTCATAGGGGTATCAAAGGGACATGACCCTGCATTTGAATGACATTGTATGTGGCCTGCACGCGTGTGTCTGCCGTCACGGAACATTAGTCCTTACAGCTGAATAATTAGCATAGATTTACCACCGATGGCATTTGTGTTGGGGTTCTTGTTTTTCTCGCGTCATTGTTCCAAGGGCATAAATCAGCTGCAGCTGTCTATCTGTCTAAGTCCGGTAATTTCAAATTCAGTAGCGTGTGAGCCTTGAAGGTTGGGTTGGCACTCAGCTGAAAGTCTTACTGGTTTCTTGTTTCTGTTAACCTCGTTGTTTTAAACATATAGGGTGTTCTGCAGTGAAGGAGAAGAAGGAGGTGGTGGAGGAGGAGGTAGAGGAGAAGAAGAAGAAGAAATTCATTTTCGAGGATAGCATATAAAGCACAGTTGTTCTCGTAAATGGTCATCATATAAGTATGACGCTGTTTCATTGCAACAATTTGAGGTCACAAGTCAAAATGCCCTCCATGCATCATTCAAAGGAGAGTTGATGCCGAAATATAAACAAAGAAAGTACATCGAAACAAAGAATTGCGATGCGAATCAAATAAAATAGACAGCAAAAAGAACTGCATGGTATTATATATATGTCAGTTGTATCTTCCCTGTTATGGGAATTATATCTGGAGTGGACAATTAGTTATGTCTTCAACGTCTCTGTGCTCTGGAGAGATCGGAGGTTACATGGAAGTTTGTCATGTTTAATGACTTGGCAAATTAATGCTTGATGTCAGGGTTTTGTGTTTTGTGGTATATCGAGCGTTACATGAATTTTGAATGAAGAACCTAAGTAACACGTCCAGATATTTTTTTGTGAATAATCATTCCTTACCCATGGTGCAAAAGAGACTGTTACAGAGATGTGTTTCACTTTCTTTTTACCGGAAATATGTGTTGTGTTAATGTATGCATGTACCTTAAATTTGCTCTTAAATCGATCGCCATTTGTTTACAGGGCATATCTGTTCATGTCAGTGTTAGTAGTTTGTAGCATAGAAAATATGAACTCCGTGTTTTTTGTTGTGGTTTGAGTGTTATCTTTCAATATGTTTGTTTCATATGGTCGTCATGATATTTGCTGAAAATCCATGACAATCCAAGTTCATTCTTTTTTATGTGTTAAGTTGTACTCGTGCAACTAATTTACATCTATTCTCTTATATCAGTTTCAGTTTGTACACTCTTTCTTCTCCTGTGTACGGTTACATTTTTTCTGTGACGGGTTTCTTTGACTGTGCAACAAAGTGTCACATGCTGTAATTATATCGGAATTCTTCAAACTGAGGAAGACGTGTGACGCATCTAAAAAAAAACAACCTCCTACATATCTTAATGTGTTACATGTATAACAATAGCAGCTATGGGCTGTCACTTACTCTGAGATAATCAAAGAAAACAGGGTGTATTCCATTACCTTAGAAAAAATACCACACAGCATCTACTGTTTACAGGATACCCATCATACCCCCCAAACTTAAAAGATCTGTAACATAGGAATGGGGATACAAAATGTTTCTTTGCTCCTTATAGGTCCGATGCAAGAGTGATGGCAATATTACTTTAGTTTGAAATGAACACAGCAGATGGTCAGCTTGGTATGGATCACTGAAGCCACCATTCTTCATTCACTGCTTCAGGCAAGAAGATCAACCAGTTCTGCCGAAGCTGTTCAACATGGCGAGTTTCAATATTCGTAAGGCCACCCCAAAGGACTGCCAAGATTTAATGAGAATGATTAAGGTAAGTGCTGAGAGAAGAGAAATGATATATGTTAAATATGATGAATGACAGCAATAACCACAATAGGGAAAGAAAAAGGATATATGTTAAATGACAGCAATATCCACAAGGGCCGAAACACTTAATAATAATAATAATACATAGTTTTTCTATGGCGCGATATCCAGCACCAATGCTGCTCAAAGCGCCTTACATCATCCAGTTGACTATAAACATGCCTTAAAAACACATCAATCGCTATCTGACAATGGAAAACATCCAGGGTGTTCATGTGAATGAAAAAGCATACTGTCAAAACACTTGACTGAGGGGGGCTTCTTCTCTGAAGACCTTGTACTGTCCAGCTCCCCCTAGAGTTTCTTATCACAATAGAGAACTCTTCGATCAAACGCTTGTCCTTCTATTTATTTTGCAGTATTTTATCCCTGTTTTACAAATTCCCCACCCTCTCCTCCTTCTTTCATACACACAAAGTGAGCAATGAAAAAACATCTTAAAAGAAAATCCACTTTTGAAATAAAATACATTAACATATGTAGCAGCCTTCGAATGATTTCTTAAAAGCAGATATGTTCGACACAATGTATGTCCAGCAATTCATATCTCTATCTGTCTCTCTCTCTATCTCCCTGTCTCTGTCTATCTCTCGCTCTCTCTCCTCACACACACACACACACACACACACACACACAGAGAGAGAGAGAGAGAAAGAGAGAGAGAGAGAGGATGAAATCACCTACATCGGTGTGCCAGATACCGATTTGTTACCGAAGTGTTTCAAATCCCAATTCGTTATGCATGCTTGTGCATTACCAGCAAATCTTCTTTTGTATGTTGCTATTCCTTTTTTGGTTCTGTGTGTGTGTTGGGTGGGGGGGTGAATGTCTGTCTGTCTGTGTCTGTTTGTGGGTGTCCGTGTGTGTGTGAGTTACATTCTCTATTTTGTCTTTTTATTCATTTATTTTATTTTAATTATCATTACTATCTTTTCTTTTCTTTCTGACTAAGCGCGTTGGGTTACGCTGCTGGTCAGGCATCTGCTCAGTAGATGTGTAACGTATATTGATTTGTCCGAACGCAGTGACGCCTCCTTGAGTCACTGATACTGATACTGATACTCTATCGCCCTTTCTTTCAGCTGGCTGAACAGACTGAGATGGTGTCGAAAGCTGGTGGAACAGACTGGGGCAGATTACAATTGCGTTTTTCGTTTTTTTCGTTTTTACCCTTGTGTGTGTGTTTTTGGGAGCGGGAGGGAACATAGTGAAATCGGGTCCAAACGAAGTTCATATAAAAGAAATATTATCAAACAGTATCAGTATCAGTAGCTCAAGGAAGCGTCACTGCGTTCGGTCAAATCCATATACGCTACACCACATCTGCCAAGCAGATGCCTGACCAGCAGCGTAACCCAACGCGCTTAGTCAGGCCTTGAAAAAAAAAAAGAATAAATGAAAATAAATAAATAAATGATAAAAATAAAAATAAAATAAAATAACAAAAATAAAGAAATAACAATAATAAAGAAAGAAAGAAATAAGTAAAATAAATTAAAAATATTAGATAAATACATAAAAATACTACTACTAATAATAATAATATCAAGCAGCTAAGAAGTGTGGTGACTTTCACTACTGTCATGTCACACAACTTGAAACCTTTGTTGCACCTCTTTCCCCAAAGCCTGCAGGCAGTGAAGTAAAGTGTTCAGGGTGTATTTTTTGGCTGTATTTTTGACCCATCCTCTTGTTGATCACTGTACTTCTTTCCTATTTTTTTCAGTTTTCTCTTGTTGTTTCAGGCTCCTTCCAGTGTCACACATTACCCTAGATAATGCTTGTGATCCATGGCTTGGATATCCATCGGCTTATCTTTGGGATCTCTGTCGCTGCTTCCGTCATCACGTGTTTGAAACTGTCTGTGAAGACTTCAAAATCTTCTTCTGGCAGGCGTGGTGAGGCAAACTTTCCTCCCATGACTGTTGGAATTGCTCAATGACGTCAGGAGTTTTCGCTTTGTCAAGATTGTATTTGAGTCGGCTGTCCCTCTCCTCTCTCTCTCTCTTTTCTTCAACCATACTTTGAAGTTCATCATGATAAGGTCGTGGTCACTGCCAAGGTCAGCTCCTGGGAACATCCTTGTTTTAGTGCTATTGATTGTCAGATTTGTTCTGGTTCTTCACAAGTATGTAGTCTATCTGGCTTTTATGCGGACAGTTTGGGGCGTGCCATGTCCATCTTCAAGATGCTTTATGCTCACCAAGATGTCAGCAAGAACCAAGCCATTATCACTGGTGAATTCTAGCATGCCGATCCCCCTCTAATTGGTATTATCATTACTGTTTGGGTTGCCGAAAACCCTCCCGCCTCCTTGGACATTTATACCAACTTTTGCATTCCAGTCACCCTGAAAGATGAGGATGTCTTTCTTGTCAACCTTGTCGATGACCGTTGGAAGCTGGGTGTAGAATTCTTCAATTTGGTCATCATCAAAGTCTGAAGTTGGGACATATACTTGCACTACACTGATCCTGAATGGTTTCGCTCGTAAGCGATTGGTCATAATCCTACTGGCAACTGCACAGCATCCGTGTACTGAGTTCTTAATGTTCATGTGGACCCAAAATTTCATGTGTATGTTTATCTTCTTCTTGGGTGAGACATCGAAAAAATATATCACAGACATCAGCAAGTGTATCACAGGCCACAACACCATCACCACTGCTGATATCAGTTCATTTTCTGAAGCTAAGAAGTATTCAACAGTTCACTAACCAGGGAGACCTTCATTAGCAACGAAGAATCCAAACCAGAATTCCTCTCAAGGGTACCAAAAAATTGCCAGCACTGTCCAGACTGAAACCTGTATGGAAACACAACAGCACAACAGCATCCCCTTCAAAAAGAAGATCATGCTTCGGTGTACAAAGGTGTGTTCCGTTTTCCTGCCAACGTGTGAGACGGAAAGTCACGGCGGATTTGGAAAGACGAAATCAAGCCATGGAAATGACATTTTATCGCGATATACTTAACACAAGATACATTATGGCGATGCTTGCATCAGTTAAGAAAAGAATACTACGTTAGTACGACCACGTAACAAGATCCATTAGCCTTGCAAAAATAATCCTCATTGGAAATGATGAGGGATGGAGGCAGAGGGGAAGACAAAAAGCAATGGACTGACAGCGCTTTGACTGGCTGGGAATATTTATTTGCAGATACCCCGGTTTGGGCATACAACCTACAGAGCTAGAGGAATCTGTTGAACAGTTCAGTGCAGAGTCCCGAAGACAGTAAAGAAGAAGACCTTCGGTTCAATTATGTGTATGCTACATGGGGTAGTACTCGGTAGTATTGGACTGGAGTTGTGTAACCTGGTTGGAGGGAAAAGTACCAACTTTAGATTATTCCTAGGAATACATTTTAATAAAACTGAAGAACAACAACAATGATGATGATGGTATTGGTAGTGGTGGTGGTGGTGATGATGATGATACTGAAACAGCAGTAACATACAATACAATGGAGTCTCCCGTCGGACCGACGGATGAGTAGGCAGGCAGGCTTATCTGTCGGTGTGTGTCCTCATATGGGAGAAGAGGCCGATTCTGGATGCGCAGCACTTCCCACATGTGTTGCAAGAGAAAACGTCTCCAGAAGTTGAGCCCTGCTTCGTTCGCTCACGCTTTTCCTTAATGGCCAGCGTTCTCTTGTTTTCAAACGTCTTTATGTCACTAGAGCACAGCATCCCCCAGCGAGAGCGGTCAAGGGCATCAGTTTCCCAGGAAGCGATGTCTATGTCACAGGCTCTGAGGTTTGTCTTCAAGGTGTCCTTGAAGCGCTTGCAGGGTCTTCCAATTTCGCGGTGAGTAGAACAAGGAGCTCCACATGGTCTTTGTATACCTGACTAAGGCCTTCGACACGGTGAACCGCCGTGGTCTGTGGAAGATCCTCCTAATGTTCGGCTGCCCAGAGAGCCTAATCCAGCTGATTGCGTCATTCCACTGAAACAACAGTAACAAATGATAATTATAAAACCATAAGTGGAGTGGAGCGATAGCCTAGAGGTAATGCGTCCGCCTAAGAAGCGAGAGAATCTAAGCGCGCTGGTTCGAATCACGGCTCAGCCGCCGATATTTTCTCCCCCTCCACTAGACCTTGAGAGGTGGTCTGGACGCTAGGCATTCGGATGAGACGATAAACCGATGTCCCGTGTGCAGCATGCACTTAGCTCACGTAAAGAACCCACGGCAACAAAAGGGTTGTTCCTGGCAAAATTCTGCAGAAAAATCCACTTCGATAGGAAAAACAAATAACACTGCACGCAGGAAAAAATACAAAAAAAAAGGGTGGCGCTGTAGTGTAACGACGCGCTCTTCTTAGGGAGAGCAGCCCGAATTTCACACAGAGAAATTTGTTGTGATAAAAAGAAATACAAACAGAAATACAAATACAAATAAACGTTATGAAGATAATGACA
>NC_134896.1:29112347-29114847 GCF_041734735.1 Babylonia areolata
CTGTCTGTCTGTCTGTCTGTCTGTCTGTCTCTGTGTGTGTCTGTGTCTGTGTCTGTCTGTGTCTGTGTGTGTGCATGCTATTCCAGACTACAGACTGTGTACTGTCAGTACAATGCCTTTCAGAGGTGAAGATGATGTGGCAGTTGTTACGGTGTCAGAACAACAGCTTTGATTCAAATGCGTTTTTAAATGGTGATAAATCTGACGTGTGTGTCTGTGTTTCGATGAGGTGTACGCAAACGGAAAGGATATATATATATATATATATATATATATATATATATATATATATATATATATATATATAGATTGTGCTCGTTCTTTTTTTTTAATCTGATTGCTGCTTTGAAATATTTCATTTTGTCTGAGCTAATGAATCTGTGGGTGGTACTATCAAATCCTCCATATGTCTGTTGTTGTTGTTGACGATAAGCAAATCTTCAACTTTTATGCTTTCAGTTTGTATAGCAGACATCTCATGGTTAACACAAAATATCGGCACAGGCCTGACTTACTGGAATATAAAAAAAAAAGTGTGGGGGGGGGGGTGCGGGGCTGGCTGGCTGAAATACAGGGATTTAACCTTCAAGAACCACATCTGTGGACCATTTGAAGTCTATACTAGGAAGGAAACATAACTAGCTGTGTCTGAAATGAATTGAGTTTCATCCTCAGGTGTGGTGGATTTGTCAGAGGTATCGGCAGTGATTCAACGTTTCTCTCCGCTGTACAGTATATGATCGGGAGAAACATTTGTGTTCAGTTTTAAAAGAATGTACTGGTTTAGATTTTGTGAATTTGGTTGATGAAGTTGTCAGGACAAGCTAAGGAGTGGGTTTGATTCTCATCCATGTCCACATTCCATGCACTGAAGCGATCACCACGCATGAATGCAACATGAATGAAACTAAACTGGATTTTTTTTCTTGTATTTCTTCTTCTTCTTCTCGAATTTCACACAGAGAAATCTGTTGTGATAAAACGAAAAACAAATACAAATATTTTTAATGTGGAGTGATGGCCTAGAGGTAACGCGTCCGCCTAGGAAGCAAGAGAATCTGAGCGCGCTGGTTCGAATCACGGCTCAGCCGCCGATATTTTCTCCCCCTCCACTAGACCTTGAGAGGTGGTCTGGACGCTAGTCATTCGGATGAGACGATAAACCGAGGTCCCGTGTGCAGCATGCACTTAGCGCACTGGTTGTTCCTGGCAAAATTCTGTAGAAAAATCCACTTCGATAGGAAAAAACAAATAAAACTGCACGCAGGAAAAAATACCAAAAAAAGGGGTGGCGCTGTAGTATAGCGACGCGCTCTCCCTGGGGAGAGCAGCCCAAATTTCACACAGAGAAATCTGTTGTTGATAAAAAAAAAAAAAAGAAATACAAATACAAATACAAAACGATCAATATCTGAAAACACTCAAAGGCATTGAATCGTATCCTCTTTGGGGTAAGGTAATCTACATACTGGTCTTTATTTCACAGCGAGTCTGATTCGACTTTGTTGTACGTGTCAGAACCAGTCGTGCGTGAAGCAACGAGGTGTACGTGGTGTGTGAGGGTGGGGGGGGGGGGGGAAGAGGAAAGGGAAGGGTGTGAGGACAGGGTGAGGAGTCAGGGCTGACAAAAGTATAAAGTTGGAAATGGGAACGGAGGCGGAATTAATGGGGAAGCACCTAACAAGCAGAGTTACGGGTACTTGTTTGTGCTCGCCTCTACGAACTTCTAAAAAATGAACACACACACACACATACACACGTACGCACGCGTACGCACACAAACTCACACACACACACACACACACACACACACACAACACACGCACACACACACACACACGCACACACACACACACACACACGCACACATACACACACACACGTGCGTGTGTGCGTGCATGCGTGCGTGCATTTATTGTGTGTAATGTCTGTGTGTCTCTCTCCTATGTGGCGTACTGTTCATGATATATTTGAAAGATAAAATGTACTGTTCTGAAACCGCGGTAGTAGGCTACTTTTTTTTCCCCCAATAGCCGAATGGTGGAAACGCAGAACTAATGGCGGCAATACACTAACTGAAAGAAGTACAAGCGTTACAATACTGGTACGACCTGTGTTGTCAGAGCGTACATTCCCATGTCCCTATGCTGAAACATGCAGTTCTGCACGTCTGCGTTTGTCTGCTGTCACCAGCCCTTTACTCTCTACCCGGTTTATTCATCGTTACACCTCCATCCCCCAACCACACACACACACACACACACACACCCTTCCAAGCCACAATCAGTCGAGTCACCGTCTCCCTACAATATTCCCCTTGTCACATAGGCCAATGTTTTATTGTCGTATCAAATGTAGGACAAGCTCAGTTGCAATGCTGTGAATGTGAGATAACCGCATATCCTGTGTTGTGAATCTATCAGCTCTTTTTGCTCGGACACATCCTGTTCAGTCAGGTTTGTTTTTCTTTAGGTTTGATCAGTAGGGCCGTGTGCGGAAG
>NC_134896.1:29119847-29142347 GCF_041734735.1 Babylonia areolata
GCACAATTACGCCAATCTGTAAAGGTTGGCCTGCATGTCTTAAGAAAAAATAAATCATGTTTCATATGCATGAACATTTCGAAACTTCACATTAGCTCTGTTTCTAATTGATATGGTTGTTTTCATGTAGTAGACTTCGTCAGCCTTGTCATGCTAGAAATGGATAAGATTAAGAATGCTTGGAGGACGTGATTACAAAAGAGATCAGGTAACAAGAATGGGTCTTAACTGTTTAGATGCCACTTGATTTCATGATTTCTCTGAACGAGACACAGACGAACAGGCCTTTTAAACTTTATTTTCATTGACCTTTAAACATCATGTTGGTTTCTTTTTGGTTTTAAGAACCGATGGGGAATCAGCCCTGAAACTGACTTTTGCAGACGGCTAGGCTACAGGCTAGATTGTCTGATTTTATTTTGATACATATTTAAGCAAACAAACAAATCTATGTATACACGAATAAGTATGATTGTCCTGAACAAGAAAAGAAATTGCTAGTACATGTCAATTTCTCTCTCCCTTTGTTCAAATTATGCATATTACACAAAACACTTTTGCATGTAGTCAAATCATGCAATATGCTTTGGTTTTTTTATTAAAAAAAATAAAATAAAATAAACAAACAAACAAAAAAAAAACATAAGGTGAGAAGTGCCCTCACCATCACAAAACCCGAAATATAATTCATGCTTATATTTAGTGGTGTGTTTGAAAGTGGGGCGTGCGCGTATGTATGGTCTCAAATGGGAAGACTGGAACCGAAACGTCGAGTCATCCCCGTTTTTGTGATGTCGCTCAAATTTCCTGACTAGCACTGCACATGTTTGAATCACTCGGGCGTGGCTGAAGCAGGGGTACATTTCTAAAGGAGGTCTAAATTACAGCTTTGTCGCGCTGACCAAGTCTGAATGCACCACCACAACAGTATCGTTATTACCCTCATCAGTTCTGACCAGTTGAAGTTGTTCACCACCTGGGCACACACGTTCATTGCTATTATTCCCTTCTCTGTAAATAGTCATTTAAAACAGAAAAAACAAAAAGGGAAGAAAAAAAGGAAAAAAGAAAAAAAAGGAACAATCAAAATCTATTAAAATCTTTGGGGTCCACAGATTCAGGGGCCTGTCATTAGACGTTGGGGTGATGACCACGGAGGGACGGCGGACGAGACTAAAATTGTGAATCGTGAAATAGGTATTTCTAATTGTCTATCTGTTCTTTGCTGAAAATGTCTGTTTCTCTCCAAAGCTTCATCATCACCTAATTTCTCCTGTTCTGGAGATAAAAAAAAGTATTCTCTATTTTGTTGTCATGATGATGATGATGGTTCGTGTTATTTTTGCTGTCGTTGTTGTTGTTGGTGGTGGTGGTAGTGTTGTTTTGTTCACTCAGTCATCATCACAGTCACGCAATGAAAATCGAAAAAAAAAAAAGAAAAAAAAAAGAAACAAACCCTGAAAAAACGAACTAAATGTGTTTATGGTTTGTGTCGTTAAGAACCTTCTGTGAGGACCCCAAGCTGCAAGAGATGGATGACACATCCCAAGAGATGGAAGATAACCCCCCTCCACCGGCCCCTCCTGTGGGCAAGAAGTCGGACATCTTCGATCCTGACAAGTTTAAAGACATCGATAAGCGGGCATCCGAGGTCGGTAACAAGCCATCTGTAACATTTCTCACACCAGTTTATTCTCACATTTCTTCTCTCTCTCTCTCTCTCTCTCTCTCTCTCTCTCTCTCTCTCTCTCTCTCTCTCTCTCTCTCTTCTTAAGCATGTGAATGTTGAGCATCCCATTCGGGTTTATTCGTGATCTGTTATTGTTATCTGTATAATACACACCAACGGCTTGTGACTCATTTGCAGGCGCTAACACCGTTCATTTCATTTATTCCTGCATAAACACTTCTCCAAGAAAGTATCCACAAGTTAGTCCAATGGACATGAGTTCATAAAGAAATGTCTTTATGCAGAGAAAATGTATTGGACAACCAGACAAAAATGTCAAAATCAGATAAACAGATTCTTCCTGTTTCTGGCTTAAAACCGAAGAAGTAAAATTGCATGAGGTAAAAGGGATCGTCATTGACAATAATAATTCATCTTGATAATCTTGAAATGAAAAAATACAGTTGGTTCTATGATTTTGAAAGTATCCTTGATAAGAAAAAAAATTATCACAGCCATAACCAGCAAGTGGCATAGAATAAGTCTAGCCAGGTTGAATCTGGAAAATATCCGACATAAGTATTGGTTTTAAACTGACCCATCCATACTCTCCCCTTGTCCGATGTGCGTTTTTTTTAAAGGGAGGATGAGTTACCTTTCTTGCTTCATTGTAAAGTGCACGATAGTATTCGTGAAAAATGTATTGTCTTTAAACCAGGTACAGTCTACTATCATAATCTTAGATGAACAGACTATATTATTAATGAATAAACGAAACATTTAAATCATGTTCTGCAAAGAGTGAATATCTGTTTAGTATACGTAATGTAAATCTTAAAATTCAATCCAGTAACTTGCAAATTATATAGCCGAAGCATGTATAACCTTCGAAGAAAAATGAAAAATATCACTCACTGTTGTTCATAGAGAAATTCGACTTTGTGTAGACTGCTAGACTGCTACGTGTGAAAAGAAACCTGTTTTTTCAACAGATATTTTGTGGTTTCTTCTTATCACAAGTGTAAACTGGATGGTCGAAATTGTATAGTTTTCTTTATCAGTGGTTTTTCATATGAATTATGTGTTTTTGATTAGTCGTTTTCATCTTTTAAAAAAGACTATTTTGTTGTTGTTGTGGTTGTACCCCCATGTCATTCGGGTTGTTAAGCTATTGACTTTAAAAGATTTCTGAGTTCTCTGTTTCTCTGCCTCCCTCTCTCTGTGTGTGTGTGTGTGTGTGTGTGTGTGTGTGTGTGTGTGTGTGTTTCTGTCTTCCATATATCTACATTGCATAATGTGTTTTGTGTTTTGCTGTTTGGTAAATGTAGCTAATCGTTGTATGTGTGTGGGCAACACGGATTTGACCTGAAATCGTCTTCAATGTAAATTATCAGTCCACCTCCACCTCCTCCTCCTCTCTATCCCTCCCTGTGCCTGCAGAAACCGATGTGAGGATGTGTAAATACATCCTTGTTGACGTGTGTTGATGTGTGGAGTGTGAGTCAATATAGTGCTCCAGCTATAGCATTCTTTTATCTCTCTGTCATTGTAGGGTCAGGCCATATTATCTGTTTGTATCTTTATTGTTGCTTTTCTGGCCTTTTAATGCAACTGTATTGCATAACTGATTCATAACCAGCCTATGATAATGCTGCTTTAAGTTTGAATTATAGGATGATGGGAGAGTTGACAACTGTAAGCGTGTGCAAGAGACTGACTCCAGGGAATAGTTCTTTTGTTTAAAGACTTTACAAAAATAAAACCATTCTCATGCAAGCAAAATCAGAGTAGTGTTTTCGACGTGTGCAACCAACTCGTGGGAAACTGATGCCATTTATATGATTTTTAAAAGTATGGATTTCCTGGTAATAACTGAATTACTGTCGTCATTTGCAGGCACCAGGAACATTATCATTGAGCTTCCCTGAGCTGATTACTTATCTGACAGACGGCCTGACCTCCGACCTGCAGAAACTCAGGTCTCTTTTCATGTGGGTGGGAACAAAAGAGCTGCTGGACGAAAGTGTATACGAATTGGATGTGCCTGACACCACACCATATTACTATCTCAAGGCGATAACAGAATCTGGTGGAGCTTCTACGAACCTGCCCCTGTTATTTGCACTTCTGTGCAAGTAAGTGAATTATGTAATTACATAACTGACTCACTTGTGTAAACAAAGTGAGTCAATGTAATAAACCGGTGTTCTGGTGTGTGTGTGTGTGTGTGTGTGTGTGTGTTGTGTGAGCGCGCGCGCGTGTGTGTGTGTGTGTTAAACATTAACATATTCATTTTCTCTGGAAATAGTCAGTTTACACTAAATCTGGCGAAAAAACTGCGAAAATCAGTTCTTCTCATACATTTTAATCATAAAGAGATTGCTTTTTTGGAAAAAGCATACACATTCTTAATATTTTCACAGAAATATTTACAATTACATTTTTATTTCTTGTTCACAAACCATGACACTTTTATTTGACACACTGAAACGTTGACAGCAGTCGTTTCATCTCTATATACTATGGCAAATCATTTTCTTAAAACGGATCTCGCTCATCTAAAACATTGTATTTTAAGATATGCCTCAGGGCAAAGAAAAGATTATGTGTTTTACACTCAGTGTGAAGGTCTTACACTATATACATTCGCCCAAGTGGTATTTTGGCGAAAATTAAGTGAACTATGTCCGTCGACAATAGACCGTTAGAATCATTGGTCATTAAAATTCGTTTCGCCGGGAAAATTGCTTTCGAAGCACGGTTACATTTTGCTCGAACTGCGCATGCGCGTGTAAATAGTTTAATTATTTTCCATATCCAATTACAGTCGATGCATAACTCCCGCAATCACTTCATGTCAAAGCACCTTGCGTTTTCACGGACTTCCACAATGACTTGCTATTTTTCAGCTGCTGCATTTTCCTCACGTACACTTACTTGGTACTCACCTTGATTTGGAGGGAGAATGTGCCTCTGTTCAAGATCCGCTGCGAGTTTCCTGGCTATTATGCGTCCCTTGAGCTTTCCAGCAATATTTTGCATTGTTAGTATTCGGTAGCCGCTTACCCGACGATGTGCTTTCCTGGTTTTGGTATGGGTTTTAAGAAGCTGTGTGTACAATCCTTCATTTTTTTCCGACAAAGATTCTCGTGTATTGTTTGTAATTGTCAGTTATCATGAGGCGCAATTTTTTTCTTATATATATATATATATATATATATATATAATTCCCTATTCATTTATCTGAGTGCAAGATGAGAAAGAGCTACAAAAGTTTATTTTCTTACCCTAAAGATAATTTTCAGCTGAAATATACACACACACACACACACACACACACACACACACACACACACACACACACACACACACACACACACACACACACACACACACACACACACATGTGTATATATATATATATATATATATATATATATATTGAGAGAGAGAGAGAGAGACACTTTGACACTGGCCACGAGGTCCTTTGACATGGGTGAATGCTTCAACATACTTTCATTGTATAACAAACAATTATAATAAACGAATGAAATGATTAAAACAAATAATGAAGCCAAACAAAATTCCTTCTTTGAAGATAATTGCTAGCAACCAAGAGGCCACCCAACACATAATAACTCCGTTCATTCATCTTTCTTCTTCTTCTTCAGCGTTCGATATTATTAGGATGCGTCAGACTTGAAGTTTGTCGCCCTGACAAAGCCCACGGTTTTCTCCAGGTCAGTCCGGTCACCCCAAAGCTGTGCCTGTAGCTCTACTCCCTCGGGCCAGGACTGGCGTCGTAGATCCTCTTAAGTGAGGGCAGTGTTGGAGAATATGTTCTGGGGTCTGTGTACCTGTGCCACAGGGACAGTCATCTGTGTGAAATATTTTCAATCGTCTTAGATGATTCAAAAGCCTGCAGTGGCCTGTACGAAGTCTGAAGAGGATTGTTTGCTGGTGTCGCTGGAGTTGTCCCTTTGTCAGAGCTTGGCCTTCTCTTCCTTTGGTACTAGCTGTGGATAATGGGTTTTGCCTCTCTGTACGTCACTGGGTGGCTGAACTGCTCCATTTTGCTTCCCTCTTTTGACTGAGCATAAGCCTTTTCATTCCCAGTTATCCCGCAGTAGGATGGAATCCACTGCAGTGAGATGGTAAACACTGGTGAGAGGTCATTTAGGGTCTTTTCAAGAGACACTTGCTGTTGGTCAGTTAGTTTGTTTTGCAGCGCTTCCAGCACAGATTTGCAATCAGTGAAGAAGACGATCTTGAGTGGTGGTCTGGCTGATTCAGCCGCATGGAGGAGAGCGCTTGTTTCTGCTCTGTAGTTGGAGAAGATTTTTCCAGTAGGAAATGTTTCTTGTGCGAGTTTTCCATTTGTGTGTTGGATGAAATCTCCTGCTCTTCCGTTCTTTACTGCTCCGTCTGAGAACCCATCAGTAAAGACATGTGTCTACTCATTGGGATGGTAATGTTCATCAATCATCTACTGTGCCACAGCCTTCATGGCATATGGAGCTTGGCTTTCCTTCCTTTCTATTCCGGGGACGTTTGCGATGATCGAGACCCCTTCCAGGAGGATGCCTGTCTCCTCAAAAACGGGCAGCAATTCCACCTCTTCCTGGACTGTAGGTAGCAAGTCTGCATTTTTCTAGTGGAGGGATTTTGAGAAGTGGTTAAAATCTGCTTTCTTTGAGGTGGGGATTCCATGTTTGTCTTTTGTCCAGTTTCACTCCAAGGTAGGTGGGAGTGTCATCCTGTTTTAGTACTCTTCCATTCATGTTAAGCTTTGCTGTTTCTGGTTGTGGCGATAGCGAGAAAACTGTGGTCACTGTTTTGGTTGTTGATTTCAACACACCAGTCAGACGCCCATTGTCCTAGATGGTCCAGTGATATCGTCAAAGGAGATGACGGAGAGTGTTGGGGAAATGACTCCGCCTTGAGGCACGCCTTGTTGGAGAGTGATACGGTGACTTGTTTTGCTGTCCAGTTTCACTCGTGCTGTGCGGTACTGCATGAAATGATGCATCCAGCTGTACATTTTCCCTTCCATTTTCTTGTTCAGCAACTTCAGGAGCAGTCCTTCTCTCCAGACCTTGTCAAAAGCTTTGGCCGAATCGACAAAGAGGACCAGTAGCTGCTTCTTCTCTTGGAAGGTGTTTTCAGTATCCTGAGCAAGGTACACCAGTTGATCTTCTGTGCATCTGTTCTTTCTGTAAGCTGACTGGGTGTTGCCGAGGAGATGGTTTTTTCCAGGTGTTTCAGCAGCCTTATATTTACCATTCTTTCCATCACCTTGCCCAGGCAGCTGAGTAGGCTGATTGGCCGGTAGCTAGATTTCTTTGTCTTGTCTTTGTTTCTTTCTGATGGGGATGATGACTGCTTCTCTCCATCGGTCTGGAAGTTTCCCCGTGTCCCATGATTGATTTATGATCTGAAGGAGTTTTTCTCTAGCTGTGTGCCCCAGGTATTTGATCATATTGATAATTCCATCTTTTCCAGGAGCCTTCTTGTGCTTGAGTTTCATGATGGCTGCATTTAGTTCTCTGATCGTGAAGGCTGATGTCATGGGCTCTGCAGGAGTTTGGTGTTTCAATTTCTCCTTGATCTTTGTGCGGACTTCCTGCAGTTTGGCGTTGGAGACAGTGGTCTTGCTTTGTTCTTTGTAAAAGTCTGCCAAAATATTTGCTACTTTCTTTCCACTGAAGTGCTGGCCTTCTTCTTCCAGTATAGTTTGGCTTTGAGTGGGGATTGTGTCATCATTTAGAAATTTGGTGAGGGTCCAAAATTTGCGGGTGTCTTTATCCATGTTGAGGCTGCTGGTCTTTTCGTTATAACTTTTCTGTATCTCCTCCTTTTTTGTGTTGTTGAAGGTATCTTTGACTGCGTTGTGTTTTTGGATGTTTTCTGGTGTGGGGTTCTTTTCCATTGTGTCCCTTGCTGTATTCAGATCGGAGTGGAGCTGCTGAAGGGTGTTACTCCAGTAGGGCCTGTACTGTTTTCGCTTGCCTCTAGGTAGGGATTTCTTTGCAGCCTGTAACATGGCTTTAGTGAAGTGTTGGACATTCTTGTTGAGATGGTCTTCTTTGCTGATGTTTTCCTCTTCAAATAAGGTCCAGTTGGCTCGTTTGAAGTTCCAGCTCAGAGCCATGGTGTGTCTAGTGCATCCCAAGCTGGAGATGTTGAGAATGACTGGCAGATGGTCGCTGCCTCCTAACTGAGAACTGACATCTCTGGAGGTGAATTTGTGGACGCCTGCTGTGGCCATTGCAAGATCTGATGTTGACGTTGTTTAACATGTGGGCTTGTCGTCTGGTTGATAGATCATCCAGTTCTCTAACTCATCACCATGTGGATCCATTTCCTCGTAGCCCCAGCCTGGGGAGTGCCTGTTGAAGTCTCCAATCACAAGGTGCCTTCATTCCGTAAGCTTCACTTTGTGCACCACAAGACTGGAGGCAGGAGGGCTGTAGCAGTTGGTGAGGAAGATGTCTCCGCTAGGTAGGAGAAGCTTGATGGTGTGTTGTTCCAGTTCTTCCTTTCCAGATTGCAGAATTTCTACAGCAGGTGTGGAGTTCTTGACGAGGGTGATGATTCCTCCTTTGTGTCTGTCTCTCGGTCTTGTCTGAAGGCCTCGTAGGCTCTGATGAGGAATCCCTGAGGTTCTTTCAGATACGTTTCTTGAATGCAGACGACATCTATTTTGTCTTGATGAAGAAATTCCTGCAGTTCTGGTTTCTTGTTCTTTAAACCCTCTGAATTCCATTTGGCCACCTTGAGGTTGATGTTGGTTGACTGGTTTGTTAGGTCAGACGCTCTACTCTGCCTTCCCCTGACCACCGAGTTAGCCGAGGCACCGATCGCTTGGGTGGATCCTCTTGAGGCTAAGGGCCCGGCTCCGTTCTTCTCCGGTTGTCGCTGATAGGAACGACGCCATGACGTTAAAGTAGTCTGACGCATGACTATGATCGATGTTGCGTGTGTGTCCTAATCTGACCCAGAACTGCGCCGTAGCTGACACACTCCATCTTCGGCAGCCTGAGTGATTTTGATCAAGTCTGGCTTCCCTAGAGAGGTGGCCTTACAGGGCTATTGAACCCTCTCTGTCCATCATCTATCCTTTATCCACATATGCACAAGGGACTTCAGGTGGGTGCCTCCATCCGCCGTTGCAGCCATTGGGAAAGTTGAAGTTTCCTCTTCCGGCTGCTCCACCGTTGAGGTCTTTGTACTATTCAGCCCATAACTGGGAAGCTCCTGGTTTTAAGACCTACCCTGGGAGCACAGGGGGCTAGAGATTTAAACGCGCCTCCTACCCGCGTGATGAACCCATCTTAGGACACGTGAAACATTTGTTAGAGGTGACGGTGCCACGCGTCTCTCCACCCCATCCTGGTAGGAACACCGCCAGTTGGTCTGGGACTGCCTATTCGTCCAGACAAAGATCTAGCTTATTTCGCAGCTAACCCTTATCATCAAAGGGCCGTCTCTTTTCCGCCACCTGAACCACTGAGGTTGGGGATGTCGCCCCGCTATCGAATTGGAGATAGCCCAGCCTCAGATTTATCTACCAATGCAACAACTTCCAACACTGGCTACAGAGGAAAATTGTCAAACCTATCTGACCACGAAATTAGCATATGCTTGCAGTGCTTTTTGCCTAATCTTCATAGCTTCTGACATAAATTTTGCTATCGAGATTATCACTTCGTGATCTTCTGATGTTCACATACTAGAGAGATCCTTCCTTTTTGTAGGTTATTTTTCAGTAACCACACATTTACTTCTACAATCGTCATATGACTTGCAATCAAACATAAAATGAATTTCATCATCACCTGTGGAGTTACACGATGGACATGGAGAATTTGTAGATGTACCTGGCATAAACCATTTTTGTTGGCATTAAGAACAAGAGTTCTTAATCTAAACTGGACAAGTACGATATCATTTATTCGTAATAACAGTTAAGAATGTTTCAGTTTGAAATATAGTTTTAAATGAATGCTGTACGTATCCTAACTTTCTACATCTGGTTACCAAATTTGTTTAAGCATATCAAGCAGTCTGGATCTAAAATTCTGAAATAAAAGTTTGCTGATGCCCCACACATCCAAACAATTGTAAAACCATTTTCTGACAAAATATTTCTTACACGAGAAGCCCAATTTTCTTTTTATTTCTCTATCTGGGATAACATAATATCATATGCCTGTTTACAAAGTCTACTCTGAGGCAATTTCAACAGTTTAAACGAATGCTTGATACACTTAACATAAGTTTTCACATACAAAGGATACATCCCAGTTTCACCATACAGGACTTTGAGGCATGTGCTGGAACACCTAGACAACGTTTTACTGCAAAAGTATGTACTCTCTCTATCTGTTATTTTTGTACAGTCCTCAAATTTCAGCTGCATATGTAAGTATTGGTTCACTTTGTACATCAAACATACTCCTGAACACTTTTTTTTCAAGGCCTGACTAAGCGCGTTGGGTTACGCTGCTGGTCAGGCATCTGCTTGGCATATGTGGTGTAGCGTATATGGATTTGACCGAACGCTGTGACGCCTCCTTGAGCTACTGATACTGATACTGATGCTGAATACATTTACATCAATACAATCACACACACACACACACACACACACACACACACACACACACACACACACACACACACACACACACACACACACAGATTAATATTGATACACATTAATGTGGTTGTAGACTTGCTGGTATACCAACTCAGATAGTGGAAGGCTTTACCAAACGAGATGTCAGCTTCACTGTGGGAGACAACATAGAGGAACCAAACTATCGCTGGATTGCTGTGTACGTGGACGGGTCATGGCGGATTGTGGACATCAGACTTGCCTTCCTTGGCGTTAGGATGGTAGCTCCTGACTGGGTCCTGGTGGAAGATTCAGGTCAAGCGGTTCGTGAGAGGTAAGCTTGCAGAGCTTGAACACTGTTTATTTTTATCAGACAAAGGGACATCTCTCACACGCACTCCAAAATCCTCTTTGCCCTTGTATGTTAATCAGTGGGGGGTGGGGGTATGTCGTCTCCATATGTTTCCAGTCCATATTGTGGTCAAAGCTGGATTCTCTCTTACACCAGATCGAACACTTCTACACTGAACAATTTGATATTGTTTTGGGAAGCAGTTTATAAAGTCATTTATAGCTTGTTAAAAGCACAATGAGACTACAACAGATGTATTTATTATGTGGAAAATAAGATGAACGCCCCCCCACCACGCCCCCCGCCCCCACAAAAAACAAAACCAACTTCTTAATGGGAATAAGATTCTTTTATTAATTTGGGCACACTGACAAATCTGTTTTTCACTTCAAAAATATAATTTTCCGAGTAATTAGTACGCCGTATTCAGTATGGATGCTAGATTCACTTTACTGATGATGATGACAGGTTCTTCGAATCCAAAGATTACTGTGAATGTTGTTCATGAGATCTTGTGAAGTATTTGTTGTGGCTAAAAAGCTCGAGTCTTGAGGCGCAAGCCCTGGAACATGTACTGAATGAATATGTATGAATTCTTGTCTTCCAGCCTTTTTTTTTCCTCCAATGGACTCATCTTATGGGTGGGAACACTAATATAGTTTACAACACAACACGATACAAAATGGTCTCCGAGCTGTGTATGGGCCGAGAGTCACAGGATCAGACCAGACCAGACCAGCCTCGGACCAGACCACCCTCCTGACAGACAAGAAAGACATCCTTGCCCGCTGGGCAGAGCACTTCAACACCCTCCTCAACAGGGACTCGTCCGTATCTGACGAGGCAATTGCAGCCCTCCCACAGCTACCAGTCAATGACTCGCTAGCTGCCCCTCCCACCAAGGTCGAGACCCAGAAGGCCCTGAAGCTGACAACGTCAGGAAAAGCACCAGGAGCGGATGGAGTCCAGGCTGACATCTACAAGTATGGAGGCGAGGTGCTGACAGACAAGCTGACCGCCCTGTTCCGGTCTATCTGGGAGAGAGGGGAGAACCCCCAGGATTTCAAGGATGCTTCTATTGTCCACATTTACAAACGGAAGGGAGACAAAACATCCTGCGATAACCACCGTGGAATCTCTCTCATCTGCATCGCCGGCAAGATCTTCGCCCGCATCATACTGAACAGACTGGTTGACCATGTCTCCAACGCAGTCATCCCTGAAGCACAGTGTGGCTTCCGCTCAGGCAGGGGAACATGTGACATGGTGTTTGTTGTACACAAGTGCCGTGAGCAGAACAAAGAGCTCCACATGGTCTGAGAGAGCCTAATCCAGCTGATTGCGTCTTTCCACGATGGCATGCAAGCGAGAGTGCAGGAAAATACTGACATGTCGGATCCGTTCCCTGTGGTAAATGGAGTGAAGCAGGGCTGCGTCTTGGCACCCACACTGTTCTCCATTCTCTTCTCTGCCATGCTGATTGACGCCTTCCAAGACTGTGACCGGGCATCTACATTCAGTTTCGCACAGATGGCAAACTTTTCAACTTGCGGCAACTCCATGCCAGGTCCAGGGTGTTTGAGGCACTGATGAGAGAGTTCCTCTTCGCTGATGACTGTGCGCTTGTTGCACACACCCATGAGGACATGCAGTTCATTATGGACAGGTTTTCAGCCTCCTGCAGGCGCTTTTGACTCACCATCAGCCTCAGCAAGACCGAGTCCATGTACCAACCGGCTAGCTCACAGAACGCCAGTGCCTTCCCCCCACCTGCAATCAAGATCAATGACACAGAGATCAAGTCAGTTGACAAGTTTTGCTACCTGGGCAGCACCCTATGCAGCAACGGAACCCTGGATGCAGAAGTGACGCTGCGGCTCGCCAAGGCCAGCTCCGCCTTTGGCAGACTCAACAACAGGCTGTGGAACAACAAAGGCATCAGGCTCAGCACCAGGATGAAAACCTACAGAGCTGTTGTGCTCACCACCTTGTTGTACTGCTGTGAAACATGAACGACGTATGGCCGTCACATTCAACAACTTGAGCAGTTTCACCAGAGATGCATACGAAAGATCCTCGGCATAAAGTGGCAAGACAGGGTCTCCAACCTCCAGGTCCTAGAGAGGAGTGGCCTGCCCAGCATCGAAAGCCTGCTGATCCAGTGCCAGCTACGCTGGACAGGAAACGTTGTCCGCATGACAGACAGCAGGATCCCGAAGATGCTTTTGTATGGCCAGCTGAAGGAAGGCCACCGTGAACTTGGAAGACCCTGCAAGCGCTTCAAGGACACCTTGAAGACAAACCTCAAAGCCTGTGACATAGACATCGCTTCCTGGGAAACTGATGCCCTTAACCGCTGTCGCTGGATGATGCTGTGCTCTAGTGGCATAAAGACGTTTGAAAACAAGAGAATGCTGGCCATTAAGGAGAAGCGTGAGCGAAGGAAGCAGGGCTCAACTTCTGGAGACGTTTTCCCTTGCAACACCTGTGGGAAGTGCTGCGCATCCAGAATCGGCCTCTTCTCCCATATGAGGACACACACCGACAGATAAGCCTGCCTGCCTACTCATCCGTCGGACCGACCGGAGACTCCATCCATTGAGAGAAGAGTATTCTGACTAAAAAAAAAAAAAAAAAAAAAACTCCGAAACAGCCATCGCCATTTTCTCTTCCTGGTCTGTTCAGATGTTTGAAAATGGACCCTAAGATGGACAGAATCTTGAAAGGGAATTAAGTTCGACTTCTGTTCATTGGTTTTTAACCAAAAGAAAGAACGGTGTTCTTAATCAGGAATAAATCTTCAAATTTGAGCTGTTAATCTGCAATGCATCATCCAGACAGTGCAAAGGAAAGGTCTTGGTCTGACGAAGAAGAAACACCATCACTGCAACCATTATTCCAGTAAACATTCAGACCAAAGGGAAAATTCCCCAATACCTACGAAATTTCTCGGTGCTGGATGAATCGAAATGTGAAACTATGCATCCTGTCGACATGTTGTACATGGTATCTCACTTTGTGGACAGTCTCCATTTTGAAAGGTGGAGAAGCGAAAATGACGATAGTGTACAGGTATATGGCCGGACTCTATTTGTTGTTTCACTTTGGCTATAAAAAGATATTGAGAAGAATATTGATGTGAAGGGTACTGGAACTAAAAGTACAACGCCCTCCACGCACATTTAGAAATAACTGTCTTTCTAAATTTCCGAGAAGTTCAGCTTACTCCTGATGTTGAAGGACATTGCTCCTGTGAGTACCTTCCTCTGTCACCTGGTCACAATCTCCAGAATCAAGTCTTTCCAGCGAAGAAAGAAGGCGAAAAGCGAACCACCCACGGGACGGTCGAGAGCTGTTGTATTGTCAACTTTTCCTCCGTCTAGCGTTAGGACGACTTTTCTGGCGAAGCCTCTGCGTGCAGCAAGGAACGAATAAGACTTATTGCTGTTCCCAAAAGATTTTTGTGCTGTGAAGAACCTTGACAAAAGGCAGCTGTCTGTGGAAGAACTAGAATTTCCTGGACGACAGGATAAACACTAAGACACGGTCTTCTCCCTTCCCTTGTCCGAAGTGATTAAAGAGTGTCACCGAAAGACGGCTGCTGTCATAGGAGCTGGGCACAGGACAGTTTATGGCGAAGTGGAGTAGGGCATCTGCCCTAACAAGGTTCATGAAAGCCACTCTCTTCATGTCACTGAGCAGGGAAGAGGACCAAAACTTGTACAAACGCGTGTTCCAGAAGACTCAAATTTTCTAGGTCTTCCAGAGTGACAATTCACGAAATGCCATTCATGTGTCAAAACTGTGACTCGATGAAAAAAAGTAGAAAAAATTGACTCGTGAGGAAATTCGATCACACTTGCAGTGGTGGATCTTAACTCCTTCTCTTCTGTCCCCACTCACTTGTCTGAAGTTGGTCAGCTTCTTCTTCTTCTTCTTCTTCTTCTTCTTCTTCTTCTTCTTCTTCTTCTTCTTCTTCTTCGTTCGTGGGCTGCAACTCCCACATTCACTCGTTTTTTGTTTTTTTGTTTTTTTTACACAGTGGGCTTTTACGTGTATAATCCGTTTTTAGCCTGCCATGTAGGCAGCCATACTCCGTTTTCGGGGGAAAGTTGTCAGATAAAGGGCGGGAAGTTAGTTGTTGTTTTTTTGTTTGTTTGTTTGTTTTTTACCAGGAAACGTTCATTTCAATATTTCATTTGTGATTTTATCTGTCACGTTAATCTTACTTTGTATATCGGGTGAATGACTGTGTTACTGCATGACATCAGGGAAGAACGGGAAATAATATTTTGTGAGCAAAGCGAGCATATAACAAGTTCCAAAAAGCATTGTTATACAAATGACATGCTTGTATAGTCGACTGGAAAAACAATTCCAGTGCCTTTTGTCTCTCTGACTGTGAATCTGTCTCTCTCTCAAGCTCTCTTTCTCTCTCTCCCTTTGTCCATGTGCGTGTGTGTGTGTGTGTGTGTGTGTGTGTGTGTGTGTGTGTGAGAGATAAGGGGCGTGTCATGATCACAGTAGACAAATGCTTTTTCATTGTTCCATCTTTCTGTTTTCTTAGGCCCTCAGGTGAACCTACTGCGGTCCGTGTGCAGTACATAAACGAGCGCTGTTTTCTTCCCGATCCTGAAGATTTCATTTACTTATGCTACCCCAAAGACCCCGCCTGGCAGCTCCTCGCAGAACCCTGGAGCAAAGAGAAGTTCATCAAGACTCCGGCAGTGACTTGGAAATACCTGGGGACAGCGTGGCATCTGGCGGAGAAGCATGAGGCCATTGTTGAAGCTCCCGGTGGTAGATGCTGCGTCTCTATGGACCAAGTAAGTTTCTACATAGATAACTCAAATGTGGATATATTGCAGCGACGGAGATGATAGCGAATGTCGTTTTCTGTCTGTGCTTGCCTAACTGCCTGTCTGTTTTTCCTAAACTTTTATGACAGTGTTTTTAAATTGCTTGATTTCTTTCATGGACTTTTGGGCCGTAAACAGCGTGAAACGAGAAACATGTGCATATATATGCTGTATATACAATTGAGAAATTGCAAGGAATTGCGATTGCCAAAGGAATGTAATGAACTTAGGGAAATAGGCCAAGAGGGGGGCAATTATCTGACAACAAATAAGTGCCATTACTCTTGGTAAGACATAAGAAAACGATTCCAAACCAATGCGGCTTACGCTACCCCTCAGCAAACTTGCAGGTAAATAAGCGATGCAGAGAAATAGATATAGGAAAGAAAGGTTTCTCCTTAATAACCCAGCACACACGCTGGTGATTATACGCATATACTTAAAGCATCATTTTTCACATTTGAATGTTAAATTTTTTTATTTTTTTTTTTAAGAAATAAAGTAGGTGGGGCAGACGTCGTACAGGACGCTGAGGAGGGAAACAGGATAGATAGAGGGTAGAATCAAAGACGAACATTTCAAAGAAACTGAAGTACACTTATTTCAGATAAATAGAGGTACAACAGAGTAATAAATATACCTACGAACTTCCCCCCAAAAAGGAAGATCCAACTCCAACATATATGTTTCATTAATAAGCGCACACAGTATCAGCGGCGCATTGCAAAGGTTTATGTTTATTCCTGGGATCAAGAGCTCATTGGATATTAAATTTTTGTTGTTGAATTCTGGTTTCTGTGAAGTTTCCGAACATTATATGGTTCTTGTCTTGTGTCGATAGTCATGATATGGTTTTCACAGTCGATCGTCATGATATGGTTTTCACAGTAGACAGTCATGATATGGTTTTCACAGTCGATAGTCATGATATGGTTTTCACATTAGATAGTCATAATGTGGTTTTCATAGCCTAGTAGACAGTCATGACATGGTTTTCACAGTAGACAGTCATGATATAGTTTTCACAATCGCCAGATGTTATGCCACAGAAGGCCTGTAAGAAGATATGTTCGTAGGCCTATAAGAAGACAGGTCCCATGTCTTTCAACTCATCATTCTCCCTTCTGTTTGGATTGTTTTAAGAAACGTATCTCGTTGATGTTGTTTGATAAAAAAAAAAAATAATGTGTAAAAGGATAGGAGAAGGAGAGAGGGAAGGGAATGTTGAAGGATGGGGTGGAGGGATGAGTGCAGAAATTTTGATTTTTTTTTTTTCTAGATGCCCGAGGAGCAATGTGCCATCAGGTACAAGCTGTTCTACAATGAGAAGAGGTCGAAGAAAAGGTTTCCAGACAAACTTCAACTGGACAACTTCGTCAAGACTGTCAGAAGCAAGGGACAACTCTCCGTGACAACACGACTTCCGGAAACTGGAATCTACTTGCTGAAAATCATGGACGGGGAGAAAGAAGAGCTTTGCGAGCTGCTAATCAAATCAACGGGGAAAACGAAAGCTGCGGTGCCTTTCCCTCCTATTCCGGACACGGGGCTGGGCTTCAGTCAGGCAGCGATCGACGCAGGACTAGTGGATCCGTCCAGAGAGGACGGACTGGTGGTGGCCAGAGAGGGCGACAAGGTTCGCTTCCGGTTCCGCACGAAGAAGCCAATGGAGATTGTGACCCGTCTGGTTCACAGCGTGTTGCCCAGTCAGCAGTTGGACCACCGTGTGGCGTTGGAGGAGGAAAACGGCGTCATCACCATCAATGTGAGAGGAAAGTTTATTTACCTGTTTGATTTTTGACTCACTTGTGGAAACAAAGTGAGTCTATGTTTTAACCCGGTGTTCGGTTGTCTCTGTGTGTGTGTGTGTGTGTGTGTGTGTGTGTCTGTATGTCCGTGGTAAACTTTAACATTGACATTTTCTCTGCAACTACTTTGTCAGTTGACACCAAATTTGGCATAAAAGTAGGAAAAATTCAGTCTTTTCCAGTCATCTTGTTTAAAACAATATTGCACCTCTGGGATGGGCACAAAAAAATAAAGAATGAAGCCTAATTATATGCAAACTGCATTTACTGTTATATTTACATTTTTTGTATTCTCTAAACTTGGCACTTTGATCTGATATTCTGACTCAACAACTAGAGCAGTCATTATTATCATTTTTTGTTCAAACAGGAACTTCTTTTGCTAAGCATGGAAGTTTTATTTATTTTGCAAACGTTTTGGTGCAGATAGTAAAAAAAGGGAAATTACTCTGTAATTAATGCTAGGGGAGTTAATTTGCTTTAAACTGATCTTTCTCATCTTAAACATTACATTTTGAAATTATACTCAATACATAAAAAGCTTGGATTTTTTTTTAAGTGTATCGCAAGTGAGTCTTGAAGGCCTTGCCTCTCTTGTTTAAATTGTTATCTATTTGTTTATCTTTTTTTTTTTTTATAAAGCAGCAACTAAATGAAACCTATTTATGAATCCATTTATTTAGCACGAGATCTAATCTATGCCGAAGAAATGATCACCACTTTTGCTATGCACGCACGGCTGGTTTCAAACCCTTGTTTGTGTCGTGTGTGGATTCTGTCAACAGATCGCCTTTCTTAAACTTGTGACACTGTCCACCACTCATGTGTACAGTCTGTACTTATTCTTTCTATGAAAATTACTCTGTTGATGTGTTGAGGTGGTGGTCCCTTGGAATACTCAAATTCCAGAGTTGCCACTGTGTTCTGGTAAAAGTTCCGTGGAATGCACACAATCCAGAGTTATCAGGTACAGGTGAAAGTCCCGTAGCATGCACACAACCCAGAGATGTTTCTGTGTATACTTGATAGTCCCGTAGCATTCACACAATCCAGAGTTGTTACTGTGTACAGGTGAGAGTTCCGTGACATGCACACAATCCAGAGTTGTTACTGCATACAGGTGAAAGTCCTGTGGTATGCACACAATCCAGAGTTGTTACTGTGTACAGGTGAAAGTCACGTGACATGCACACAATCCAGAGTTGTTACTGTGTACAGGTGAAAGTCCCGTGGCACGCCAACAATCCAGAATTCAGCCTCCAGGTGGACGCCAAACCCAAGGACAGTGAAGAGGAACAGCTGGTCAACGTGCTCAATTACCTGCTGACCTCAGACAGAGAGCTTGTGCACTCCATCAAAGGCCAGGAGCAACAGGTAAGTCTTTTGCCTGCATTAAGATATGCCTACTTGTATAGCGTCAATCCTCGGTTAGAGACCAAGCATGGGCAGGCCTAATTAAATAGAGGCTATCCTCGGTTAGAGACCAAACATGGACAGGTCTATTTATATTGCGCCTATCTTCGGTTAGAGACCAAGCATGGACAGGCCTATCTGTATTGCACCTATCCTAGGTTAGAGACCAAGCATGGACAGGCCTATTTATATTGCGCCTATCCTCGGTTAGAGACCAAGTTCTAAGCGCTTTACAAAGATGGAGTCATTTGCACAACAGACTACCTAACTGTGTAGAGCCGACTGAGGGCTGCCTCTAGCTCTCATCATTCGTTTCCTGTGACTAAAGCCAGTTCAGTGACGCTGGCCTTCAACGGACGAGCATGGGTTTGGTTCAAGTGAACTGACTTTTTTTTTTCGCGCAGATCTGTGCTGCCGTTACTAGGGCCTACTGTGTTGCGGTCATGCTGCTATGATGTAACTAAAGGAGAGTGTTGCTGTAGTTAAGTGTTTAAATTCGTGTGTCTGGACCAGGGTATTCAGAGTGCACAACAGTAAAGAATTGAGCTGAATTATCTTTGTCTCTGTGTTTTGTGTTGTCGGGGTGTTAGTCTGGGAAGGTGTTAGTCTGGGAAGGTGCGTGGGTTCATGGGTAACCCCTTATGGGTTGACAGGAACCCAAAATTTGACAATTTAATTATATATATATATATATATATTGAGAGTGGAGAGAATAGGTCACGGCTTTCCGTGATTTTAGTGTGACACTCGATTGTGCTTCAGCTGCGAGAGGATCTGGAAGCTGCTATGGCAGATGATGACGTACACCGTCTGGAAGGCGCCATTCGAGAGTTCCGTTCAGGTCATGTGAAAGACGATGACCTTTACGCCAAGGCTTGCAGGCGTTTGGTTGATGTGCATCGTTCTGGTTGGTCTCTCTCTCTTTGTGTGTGTGTGTGCGTGCGTGCGTTTGGTTAATGTGTGCATCGTTCTGCTTGGTGTCACTGTGTGTGTGCGTGCGTGCGTGCGTGCGTGCGTGCATGTTTTCTTTCTGCGCACTTGCTTGTGAGTGAAGAAATCGGGACTGGCTATAAATGATGAAAAAAAATCACTGATAAATATACCGAAGTAATTGTGGAAGTTCCAGGCACGATTTATGTCCATGCCTCTTACGTAGTTTTGTGTGGGTTCGCTTTGTGCGCCTGTCACTCTTTTTACCGAAACCAGTGTGTTCTGCTGCCTTTGATAACCGATGAAGCTCAGTATTGTATTGTGAATGGTATGTCATTAGCAAATTGAAAGATTTGAATAGTTAACTGGCAATAGGTTTGAGCAAGTAGTCATACGTATTGGCTGTGTTGGAAATGAGATCAAGTTATATGGACGTTGAGACATTAATTTTTAATTTCATTTCTTGTATTCAGGGCCCATTCCACACAGACAGACGACAGACACAGAGACATGCAGACACACACAGACACACAGGAGAGAGAGAGAGAGAGAGAGAGAGAGAGAGAGAGAGAGAGAGAGAGAGAGAGATGAACGAAAAGGCAGTGTTTCTAGCAATACCCCAGAAGAGCAAATATTTGTTATAATGTAAATTAA
The DNA here is from genome assembly GCF_041734735.1 of Babylonia areolata. NCBI lineage: Eukaryota > Metazoa > Mollusca > Gastropoda > Neogastropoda > Buccinidae > Babylonia > Babylonia areolata. The sequence goes on from NC_134896.1 coordinate 29,140,153, forward strand.
TACACGACACAAGAGGCGCACATTCTTATCCAAAACTGCCTTCTTCAATAAAACAAAGACGACACTGAAACGAAGTTATATTGGCTACACAATGCGAATCGTTTTAACCGGATTTCTAGAATTGGGTCAAGTATTCCGTTCAAAATTTAAAACATTTACAGCACACCCATTTGACGCAATTTTTTTATGATACAAATTCAACAGTAATCTCAATGTTGAGTTCTAACATTCCATTAGAAAACAAAACAAACGACACAAAAAACCGCGACTGCAACAAATAAAATGTAAGAAAAAAGTTTACTCCACCACACAGTTTTCATGAAAGTGATATCTGGGTGTTTCATTTCATGTGAAACAATGTTGGCAGTGGTCTTACTAAGTTTAACCTTCTTTGTTCCCGTCACTTTTTTTCATAAAATTTCTGTTAAGTTTCATGTTAAGACCATGTTAGTGTAATGTAAGAAGGAAAGAGAGGAAGGTGGCAGAATGGTCAAGACGCTCATCTGTCGATACAGTGTCCGTGAGGGTGTGGGTCCAATTCCCGCTCTCGCCATTTCTCTCAAGTGAACGTCTAGTAATTCGGATGAGACTATAAACCGAGGTTCAGTGTGCAGCAAACACTTGGCGCACTGGAAAAGAACCCATGGCAACAAGCGTGTTGTCCTCTGGCAACATTAAGAAATCCGCTCTGATTGGTTCACAAATTTTCTATGCATGCACTATGGGTTATACTGCTGTCAGGCATCTGCTTAGCAGACGTGGTGTAGCGTATATGTGCAATGACACCTCCTTGAAAAACTGAAACTAACATGTAATGTAAAATGACGAACAGTCAGTAACAATCGTTCATTACAGCCGTTGAGAGTGCCAAGAACGACGAGGCGAAGTTAGCAGCAGCTTTGAAAGACGCGGACGAGTCGCAAGTGGCCTACATGCTGCACAGGTCGGAGTGGCTGGCGCAGGCAGAGGAGACCTACAGACGGATGCGGCGTCTGTCATGTATGAGACACAAAGTGCAGAATTTGAGCGGAAAACAGGTAGGCCCTGGTCTTTGCTCTTATCGTGTTCCACTCAGGGACTGAACAATGCAGCTTGCGTCAGTTTAAAGGAAGCTGAGTAGCAAGTAAATTGATAACGTCGCTGAATGCCAAAACCAAACCAAACCAAACCAAATCCTAAAACAAAGTCCTGAAACGGGACTAAGTTGTGTAAAAGCGCACTCTTCCTTCATAGCTGTGTGAGGAAAAAAAAACCGCATATATGTCCAGCATGCTGAAGAATAAGTTGTAGCTAGAAAAATCATACAATGTCTTGCATTTTTGTCCTTGCTTTTCATTGGAAGAAAAGCATTTATCAAACACATACAGTTATGTTATGGCGGTAGTTTCCCATGTGAAACAAACCAGAACTACACGAATCAAATTACAATAGTGGAAATGGTGATTTAAAAATAATCATTCATGACATTTTTCAGAATGCCGTGCAGTAAGCCTCTGACGATCCCAAATGATCTGAGCCAATGGATACCCATTTTCGCCTGGAACAGTGTCTTTTGTGGCTGAAAAGTGTAAAGCTGGAGTATCAGTGCCATCACGTATGCGTAACACTGAGCACGTTGATACAGCGGACTAGCTGTTACCCATGCAAATTGTCCCCCTTTTGAAGCAGCCCAAAGGAAAGGCAAACGCTTGGATGTGTTGTCGAAGGAGCTGTCAGAAGAAAAAAAAAGTAGAAGGCACAGCCTTCCTGCCTCAGTGATTTAAGCTCAGGAATGTTCTTCCAGTTTTGTTCCATTGCATTTTGCACGACTCGATATCAATAACAGGGCAGTAAAAAAAATTCCTTCTCCGAGATAAAAATGCCGGCCAAGGTGAACGAACCATATCAACCTGAAGCAAGTGTTTTCAGGGCTCCGGTGACCCGCCTTTTGCCCTGACTCCCCTCTCAGTATAAATGGTTACTAGCCTAGCCACACGAGAAGACCAGGAGCTGGACTTTGCTGTCAGAGGCTGTTCCGGTGCATGCCTTGGGAGCACTTTCCTGGCTGATCACCATCACCATGGCTGCAGCTCTGGACAGAACTGTGTTGCCTGTGTACAGCACCCGCAGCAGGAAAAGCTCTGTTCCAGCCATTCTTGAATCCAAACCATCATCGCCATAGTTGCCATCATGATCTTTATATTATCAATCTTAGA
>NC_134896.1:29147347-29157347 GCF_041734735.1 Babylonia areolata
CAAATTTACTACACGCAAGTTCCCTTTGATCCTCTAATGGTAATACTCCCGCTGCACTGTACGTTTTCTTACTGGAAGCATGGACTGGTAAGCCAAGTGCCAGTTTATATGCTCTGCAGTCTATGCTTTGAATTTTTTTCAATAAATATTTCGGTGCACTGAAGTACACTTCTTGTGCATATATAAGTTTTGACCGAACAAGTGAAGTGCAAAGGTGTAGTAGGATGAATATGTCCTGGCTCCATGGTTGTTTGCATACTATTTTCAAGAAGTTTAATGTTTTCCTGGCCTTTGTTAAAATGTAATCGATATGATGATTCCAAGTTAATTTTGATGTAAGGTGTACTCCAAGGAATTTAACTACTTTTTTATATTCCAGGGTGTTATCATAAATCTTAAAGGAAGGCAATGTTGCTGGACTTGATCCATTATTAAAAAGCATCAAGTGTGTTTTTTCGGTTGATATTTGTAGACCATTCTAGCTCATATAATTTGCTACTGTGTTCAATTCATTTTGATATAGCTTTTTTGTGTAATTCATATATCTGGGAGGCGTATTCTTTTTGAATGTAACTTTCATCCACATGCATATATCATCAGCGTATTGAACCATTACAACATTCTTTGTTAGGTTTTTTGGTAGATTATTCATTGGAATGTTGAACAAAATTGGAGCAATTACAGAGCCCTGAGGAATACCTGCCTGCAATGTTCGTGTAGATGAATACGTATTCCCTATTTTAGCCTGAATTTTTCTGTTTTCTAAGAAGTCTTTTATAAAGTTATACATATGTCCCGATAATCCAATCGTCTTCAGTTTTAACATTAGACGTGAATGCCACACTTGGTCATAGGCTTTGGTAATGTCGAAAAAAGTTGCAAGCAAACATTTTCGTCTTGCAAATTGGTGCTTAACTTGAGCGGTTAATTTCACTAAATGATCAATTGTAGATCTTTTTTTTTTTAAACCAGCTTGATTTACAGGGATGACATTATTCTTTTCACAGTAGTATACGAGTCTGTTTAATATTATTTTTTCTAGCAACTTACAGACATGAGAGGTGAGTGCTATAGATCTGTAACTGCCAATGTGTGTTTTTGGTTTGCTTTGTTTGTGGATTGGAACTATTATTGATTCCTTCCAGATTTTAGGAAGAACATCAGTGTCCCAACATCGTTTGAATATATTAAGAAGAATGTTCATCCATTTATCTGGTAGATGCTTAATCATTTCATTAGAAATTGCATCAATTCCTACCGATGTTTTCTTATTTGAAATAGAATAGACTGCATCTTTCATTTCTTGGTGTGTTAGAGGAGCATTAACGTAATGTTGATTATCAGGAGCAGGATCGTTATAAATTTCAGATTTTTCTTCTTTTTCTCTGAGTGCTTTCTGTACCTGTGGTAGTCCATCTAGTCTGCTTACTTTAGAAAACAAGTCGACAAATGCTTCAGCTTTTTCTGATGTCGAGGGGACTTAATTGTTTCCTCAAGTGACAGGATATTCTGGAAGTTTTATCCCATTCTTCATGATATTTAATTGATCCCACACTTTTTTAGTATCTTTATAGTCTGAGACTTCGGTGTTACAAAATGTTGTCCAGTATGTTTTCTTGGCTTGTTCTATTACTCTATTACTTTTTAATTTGGCGTGGTTCATAGCCTTGTGGTTCTGAGTCGATGCTTTTCTTCTATATATTCTAAATGTATGCTTTTTCTTATTGACTGCTCCGTCACAGTCTGTAGTCCACCATACATTGCCTAAGTGATTACGGTTTTTAACACTGCATGTATTCATTTTAGGAATAGATTCATTGGCAGCATTTAGAATATTGTTGCAAAATTTGTTGTATATACTGTCAATATTATCTTCGGTAGATACTGTTAGATCTAGATCATTTAGAATATTTGCGAAAGTGACCCAATCTGCTTTTTTGTAGTTGTACTTTGGGATTGCATCCTGGATAGTATTTTCTAATTGAATTTTTTCGTTAATCGTGATGGATATTGGAACATGGTCACTTCCTAATGTATCGTCACAAGTTTTCCATGAGCATGATAAGTTGGGTGAAGTCAATGTTAAATTTATAGCTGTTGGTTGATGAGTGGGTACGTCAGGAATTCTAGTACATGAGCCATCGTTTAGTAATCTTAGTGATGAATCCACTATATTTTCTACAAGCCTGTTACTGGTCACGACAGTACAATCGTTTTCCCAAAAAGGAGAGTGAGCATTAAAATCACCACCAATTATCCACTTTTCACTTTGATCTTTGACGGTTTTCAACCAGTCAGTGTTATCATTGTCTGCTCCTTTTGGTAAGTAGACCGATACACAATTGACAATAACTGAATCAGAAAACTTGATATTGGTGGCACATGACGAAATATTTTCTACATTTTTGGGAACGTGTGACTGTTTGATACAATATTGTAGTCCGATACGGATATAAATAGCAGTGTTGATCTTTGCATCAGGTCGTTCTTGATCAACGACTGGTGGGTAATAGAACTGCTTCAGTTTAGGGAGGTTATTCTTTTTGACATTTAAAGACTGAAGCAGAAGAACATGAAACTCGTTTGATGCAAGGTCTTGTCGTAAATAGTCAATGTTTGCGGACAATGATCTGCAGTTCCATTGCATTATCTTGATATTGTTCTTTAAAAACATTGTCAAAATGATATGAATAGATAATATCAATATGTGAGCTGCTAAATTAACTATAATAACTGGAAAATAAATAGAAAAAAACTGTAGTTTATCAATAAATACTTGATTAGGCCTACCACCGAGAGTGTCACAAGTGATTCTCTCACAAAGTGCGGCAGATGACGGATTCTGGAATACAGTCAGCACAGTTGATCCGACTTGCTTTGTTATTGCGAAAGTAAACTACTGCAGGTTAAAGACTAAATTAACTTATCCGTTAGTTTCAGTTATGTTTATGATTAAGATTAAGTTAGTTTTTGTATATGTTTTGTACATCACAGAGCATGATATCATAACTTGATTTGTAATTTATGCTACTGTTATTGACACTGTAAGTTCATTGTAAACATCATATGAACTGTTAACTAGGATTATTCTTTGCCGCTTATATCTTAATAACACCCTCTCAACATGTCAAATATGTTCCACCAATCGTCTCTTGGTCCAGGAAAGCGTGGAGGTCCCTGTCGGTGGTACGGGGCTGCCCTGGGGGGTTGCTGCCTGGTCCTGGTTGTTCTCTTGGGTTTTGTCCAAAACAGTTGTCACACGTGGCGCCCAAGGTTCACGGCCAGGGTGCTGGAGCCTTTCCTCGTGGGGTGGATACTGTCCTGGAGGTTGATGGGGTGGAGATTGCCGTGGGAGACCAGCGACACGCCTTTTAATTCAAATAGGTCGTTGGAAATGACAGCATTAAACAGCTGTCGTTTGATTTCCAGTTCTGGGTGTTTAACTGGAGCTACTTTGCTGATGATGATGCGGGCTTGAGGGTGACTTTTGTGAACAGATGTTATGACTTCAACAAACTTCTTACTCACTGTCCGGGCGTCTTCCTTTTTCAGATTGTTGATACCGCAGTGCAGTACAATGCCGTCGAGGGGCCTGCTGGCTGCTTCGGTGGTGGCATCAAGTTGTTGAAGATCTTCTATGTTGTATGTCTTTTGGGGCACGGCAGCAAATCCGTAGGACTGGCCTAACCTCTTTTGTTGCACACCTTTGAGAACCGAGTCATAAAGAACGGCAACAAGTGGTAGGTCGTCTTCTTGGTATTTTGTTCCTTTTACGTCATTTGAATTTTCGGGATTTACGTCTTTTGCAGCACTGACGTCATTTGTTTTCCTTGGCCGTTTTTGACTCACTTGTGTAAACAAAGTGAGTCTATGTTTTAACCCGGTGTTCGGTTGTCTGTGTGTGTGTGTCTGTGTGTCCGTGGTAAACTTTAACATTGACATTTTCTCTGCAACTACTTTGTCAGTTGACACCAAATTTGGCATAAAAATAGGAAAAATTCAATTCTTTCCAGTCATTTTGTTTAAAACAATATTGCGCCTCTGGGATTGGCAAGAAAAAATAAAGAATGAAGCCTAATTATATGCAAACTGCATTTACTGTCATATTTATATTTTTTGTATTCTCTAAACTTGGCACTTTGATCTGATATTCTGACCCAACAGCTAGAGCAGTCATTATTATCATTTTTTGTTCAAACAGGAACTTCTTTTGCTAAGCATGGAAGTTTTATTTATTTTGCAAACGTTTTGGTGCAGATAGTAAAAAAGGGAAATTACTCTGTAATGCTAGTGGAGTTAATTTGCTTTAAACTGATCTTTCTCATCTTAAACATTACATTTTGAAACAAGAGAGGCAAGGCCTTCAAGACTGACTTGTGATGCACTTTTTTTTTTAATCCAAGCTTTTTATGTATTGAGTATAATTTCAAAATGTAATGTTTAAGATGAGAAAGATCAGTTTAAAGCAAACTAAGTTCCCCAGCAGAGTAATTTCCCTTGTTTTACTGTTTACACCAAAACGTTTGCAATAAATAAAACTTCCATGCTTAGCAAAGGAAGTTCCTGTTTGAACAAAAAATGATAATAATGACAGATCTTTTGTTGGGTCGAATATCAGATCAAAGTGCCAAGTTTAGAGAATACAAAAAATATAAATATAACAGTAAATGCATTATACTCAATACATAAAAAGCTTGGATTTTTTAAAAAGTGTATCACAAGTGAGTCTTGAAGGCCTTGCCTTTCTTGTTTTTGTTCTGTTGATCCGTTTTGGTGGTTTTGCTGGTGTTGGGGGTGCGCGGCAGTCGTCGTGGGTCGCAATGGGGCAGAGGGGACCTTTTTGACAATTTCTGAGAAGGTGGGTGGGCATTGGACGTCTGTTTGCGTGGCTGAGTTCTGCAGACTCACCTGTCTCGTTGTCTTGGTCAGCTTTTCGATAAAATGGTTTTGGTTGTTGACCGTCTTTTCCAGGGAGGCCACACGGTTACACAGTTCCACGATCGTTCTTTTCAGATCCTCCATGCCTGTGATGTTGCTCCTTATTTCATTTTGGTTCCTGCCTTCATCGCATTCTGTCTCTACGGACCCGGTTGCTGGGGTTCTTCTGGGACTTGCTCTTCGGTACGACAGGTTTTTCCTGTCCTCTGGCTTCTTTGGGCTTGTCTTCCTTTTCAGTGGTGTGCGAAGAAGTCGTCGGGACACAAGGGTTCAACTTATTACTTCTTGCACGTGTTGTCCTAGTCATGGCAGTAGATTTTTCACAATAACTGAGCAGTCGGGCTTCAGACGTTGACTATCTCCGCCATCTTGGATCTTCTGTGTGTGTGTGTGTGTGCCAGAAATGGAAAAAAGTGCAGGCTCTACTTCGCCGTCACGGCAGACAGAGCATCATCCAGCTGATCAAAAACCACGACGTGAGCAAGGTGGACAAGAAACATCTGGACAGTGCCCTGTCCCTGCTTAACTCCTGTACATCTGAAGAACTGCCGTCAGTGAGCGTCAGTGCTGCTGCCTTCTACGAATGGGTTGGTTCACATTTGTATTTGTATTTGTATTTCTTTTCATCACAACAGATTTCTCTGTGTGAAATTCGGGCTGCTCTCCCCAGGGAGAGCGCGTTGCCATACTACAGCGCCACCCTTTTTTTTTTCTTTTTTTTTTTTTTTTCTTTTTCCTGTGTGCAGTTTTATTTGTTTTTCCTATTGAAGTGGATTTTTCTACAGAATTTTGCCAGGAACAACCCTTTTGTTGCCGTAGGTTCTTTTACGTGCGCTAAGTGCATGCTGCACACGGGACCTCGGTTTATCGTCTCATCCGAATTACTAGCGTCCAGACCACCACTCAAGGTCTAGTGGAGGGGGAGAAAATTTCGGGGGCTGTGCCGTGATTCGAACCAGCGCGCACAGATTCTCTCGCTTCCTAGGCGGACGCGTTACCTCTAGGCCATCACTCCACATTATACCGTTTTTCTCATCCTCCCTGTCTGTCTCTCTCTCTGTATCTGTCTATGTCTCTGATGGCTGGATGTGGAAAAAAAAAGTAGTGATACTTATTCTACTAACCTCTTGAAATACAATTCGTTTCGTTTCTCTGGTTCGCGTTATTGTGTTTGTTGTTGTTCTTGTTGTTGTTGTTGTTGTTGTTTTTGTTGTTTTGACTCGTGTGAATTAGCAAAGTGAGTCTATGCTACGATACGAGGTGTGTGTGTGTGTGTCTGTCTGTCTGTCTGTCTCTCTGTCTGCCTTATCTGTCTTGTCTGTCTTATCTGTCTGTCTGTGGTGAACTTTAACATTAATATTTTCAAGTCAACTGCAACTAGCATAGGAACCAATATTTGGCAGGATGGTAGGTATGAATAAGACCTTTGAAGTCATGCACATTTTTGTGGTATTGTAAGCAATGTGAGAGGCGAATGGTCAAAGTCATTTGGCAATATAGAAGAAGAAAAAAGCATGAAAGACACCAGACTGAACAATCAGTTTTTATCAAACTTAGTATCGTGACTGGTTATGGTTGCGTCATGATCCATACAGAAATTCAAAATCAGAGATTAAAGGTCAAGGTCACAGCATGACATATGATAATGATGGGAAACGTTTCGATATGCAAGGGAATGAAGGCCTTGAGTATAATCTTCATCGAATTTGATCAAAACAAAACGTGTATAAAGCAACAAGGTCAGAGGTTACAGGGTCAAGGTCACAAAATGATGCACTGGGAAAATGTAAAAGCATGACAGAACTTATATATTTCATCCAGTTTTCATTAAACATGGAATATTGATTTCTTTTGGTCTGAAAATCAATGCTTCATAAATCTACTAAATCTAGATGTCAAAGGTCGAGGTCACTCGTGTGTGTGTGTGTGTGGTGTGTGTGTGTGTGTGTGTGTGTGTGTGTGTGTGCCTTTCGTTCTTTCCATCACGCCTAGATACATGTCTGGGTTCACCTAAATAAAACCTGATCTTCGAAAGAAAAATAACAATGATTATGTATGTAGTTGTGATACTAGCGTGAAGTCTTTAAATTATAACAATACTGATGATCATCTCTCTGCCTCTTCTTTGTCTTCAGTTTCTCAGGTTTAAAGGTATGCATGTGTGTGAATGACTGGTCAGTTGAAAGCGCTTTGATTAGTTAGTCTCTGCACAAGAATCAGCGCGATGTGAATACTAATTTTATTATCATTATTATTATTATTATTATTGATCGTTTCTCTGTGGAAGAGCAAGGCTGTGGTTGACAGCATGGTGGAGGAGAAGAAAAACGACAATGCTATCACCACTCAGCACGACCGTGACGACGATGGAACCGCTGAAGACGAACGGAAGAACGACAACAACGATGACAACGACGAGGATCAAGGAACAACTGAACAGGAAGAGGAGGAGTAGCGTTCTACTTGAAAGCATGGACAGAATAATTGTGGTTAGGGGGACGGGCTGGTGTGAGAGGTGGAGAGTGGGAAATTAAAGCTTGAAAACAAAAGATGTTGAGTACAGAAGAAAAAAAACAACAACCCACCTTTATTACTAGAATGTCGTTTTTGCTATTAAAAAGCGTTACAAAGCTTGAAAACAGAAAAAAATGTCTACAGAAAAAAAAAACTTTCCCAGAATGTCGTTTTTACTATTAAAAAACGTTTTAAAATTTGAAAACAAAAGAGATGTTGAATACAGAAAGAAAAACTGCATTACCAGGTTTTTTTTGTTTGTTTTTTTTACTATCAGAAAAACGTTATACAGCTTGAAGAAAAAAAAAAGTTGAAAACATAAAAGCTACATTATCAGAGAAGGTTCGTTTTAACTATCAATGAAAATGTTTCGGTTTTGTCAGCATCAACATATATGTGCATGCAAGTTTGTACAAACAATTAAAAAGTACTGTAACTTTCAGTCAGATTATTTGTGTGTGTGTACGCGCGCGCTTACAGTTGACTTCAAGTTTTTGCGCCTTATAGATATTATCATTATTAGTAGTAATTCTCTTTTATGTATTTATTGTTTATTTATTTACTTTTTTCTTTTTCTTTTTTTTTCTTTTTTCTTTTTTCTTTTTTTTTTTTCTTCTTTTTTTTTCTTTCTCAAGGCCTGACTAAGCGCGTTGGGTTACGCTGCTGGTCAGGCATCTGCTTGGCAGATGTGGTGTAGCGTATATGGATTTGTCCGAACGCAGTGACACCTCCTTGAGCTACTGATACTGATAGTCAGATTAAGGCACACCGCTTAAAGCCAGTGATGTTTAACGGCTCCAATAAATGTACGTAGATAAGATAATTTTAAACACACCTGAAAATTACCCGTGTCCTTCATAATTCTCTCTCTCTCTCTCTCTCTCTCTCTCTCTCCCCTGACATTTAATCTTACTTTAAGACAACGTAAAGAGCCAATGCATATTAAGCAGTTACCGAGACACACAGATTGCTTATTTGATACTATGCATACATATAGATGTATTTTGAATGCTATAGTTGTTTGCTTATTTGATTATTTGATACTATGCATACATATAGATGTATTTTGAATGCTATAGTTGGTTGTGATGTATACCTTTTCATAAATTGATGGGTCGTGTAAAAAGGCAACTCCACATGCGTATGTTGTTGCACATAGATGGATCTTCTCTTTTGAATACTTAGTGATTCAGCACCAGCTAACCAAGTACTAAACGATCAGAATGTTCCTCAGTTACCTTAGATCCGACATTGCCACACAACTGAATGTTGCGAGACTGCATCCGTCTTGCTTACTTTGGGCTATGTGGTTTAAAAAAGCTTTCGTTGTTTTGTTTTTGTTTTTTTGTTTTGTTTTTTGCTTTGAATGGTTGCTCACTTGCTTTGTCATTGGTCCCGAACCCCTGAAGACTTCACGCATTGAATGTTAACGCGTGTGTTCTGTGCTTGTCTTTCCGTACAACATGCAATCGATATTGTGTTTCATAAAGTATGTATATGTCCATGACTATTGCATTTTTGTATAAACTATGTCAGTGAATATTCTTTTTTTTAGCATAAAATGTGCCTGCTTTTTCGTGGTTTTAGACAACTGGTGTATCTAATTCATTTAATACCAATTTAAATAATCCCTTGTTTATATAGTATAATACGACTTCAGGCTAAGACAAAAGTATTTGAGGTCCTTCTTTGCTGATGACTGTGCACTGGCCGCGCGCTCCCATGAAGACATCCACTACGTCACAGATCGCTTTGCAAGGGCCTGTCAACGCTTTGGACTTAAATCAGTATTGGTAAGACCGAAGTCATGTTCCAGCTTTCACCGTCCGGAGCTGCCAGTGCTCCATTACCTGTCATCAATATTTTGTGTGTGTGTGTGTGTGTGTGTGTGTGCAGTCTTCTTTTTGGTTTCTTGTTATTTTCTGGTATTTCTTTAATTAAAACTGAGATTTCTCCGAATAAAGCATCATTGTCAAATTTTTTTTATAGGCTTTGACCTTTGGATTTGTGTAAAATCTGTCCATTCAACTGGCTCTCTTTTTTCCTATCATTGCACATAGCGATGGTTTGTATGTCTGGTTATGCCAGCTTAAATATGTATCGAAATAAAATCAAACCACGTGGCTTATAGCCTAGCCGTCTGCAAAAGTCCATTTCAGGGCTGATTCCCCATCGGTTCTTAAAACCAAAAAGAATCCAACATGATGTTTAAAGGTCAATGAAAATAAAGTTTAAAGGGCCTGTTCGTCCGTGTCTCGTTCAGAGAATATTCATGAAATCAAGTGGCATCTAAACAGTTAAGACCCATTCTTGTTACCTGATCTCTTTTGTAATCACGTCCTCCAAGCATTCTTAATCTTATCCATTTCTAGCATGACAAGGCTGACGAAGTCTACTACATGAAAACAACCATATCAATTAGAAACAGAGCTAACGTGAAGTTTCGAAATATTCATGCATATGAAACATGATTTATTTTTTCTCAAGACATGTAGGCCAACCTTTACAGATTGGCGTAATTGTGCACACCACAGGTTTGACACCCTTA